>NC_081410.1:1860002-2160002 GCF_030272615.1 Cryptomeria japonica | reverse complement strand
AGGTGCTCTAGTGTAATTGGCTTGATCATCTGTGACTTTGCCTTTTCCTTTGTCATGTTTTGGGAATGGTTCCTTAAACACCTCATGTTCTTGATTAGATGAATGTCCCTCAATCTTAATATCACCTCTATCAATGAGATCTTGCACAATGTTTTTCAATCGATGGCAATTACCTGTCTTGTGACCCTTACTCTTATGAAATTCGCAATACTCATCATCATTCCACCAATTTTGTTTGACCTTTGGTTCATATGGAGGAAAATCTGGAACTGTGATCACTTTGTTTGCCACAAGCTTTTTGAAGACTGATTCAAGTGGTTCTCCCAATGGGGTGTACTTCCTTCGTGGTCTAGAAGTTGTTTGAGTGTTCACCTAATTGTTGGTAGAACTTGATCCAGAAAAGACGAACTTGGGTCTCATTGTGTTGGCATCAACAACACCATCATTAACTGTGTTCTTGTTCTTGTTCCAAAATTTTGGTTTGTCCTTTCCTTTAAAGTCCTCTTTGTTTTCTTTGAATATCTTAATGACTCCTTGTTCAATTAAGACTCTTTCTGTTGCTAGGCCCTTTTCAATAACATCCTTGAATGTAGACAAACAAGCTTTCTTGAGATCATAGCCAATAGCCTTATTAACGTTTTGAGTGAACATTTCTACCATTTGTTTCTGTGGGATTTCGCAAGAGCATCTGCTAGCTAAATTTCTCCATCTTTGTAAAAATGTTGCGAAAGATTCTCCTTCCTTTTGTTTCGTATTGCACAAGGTAGTAACTGAGACATCTGTTTCTATATTGTAAGAGAAATGCTGAATGAATGCCTCTGCTAAGTCGCCCCATGACTTAATACCAGGAGGTAATTGAGAAAACCATTCCATAGCTTGATTGCTTAAGCTCTGTGGGAACAACCTCATCAAGTATGTTTCTTCTGCCGCTACCTCAATGCAAGCTGTGAAGAATTGTCTTATGTGTGCCTTGGGGTCTCCTTTCCCTCTATACTTGTCAAATTTTGGCGTCACAAAGTGTGCAGGAAATGGAGGCATTGGAATGCTCTTATCGAAGGGATAAGGACATATATCTCTCATAGTGTATGTTGGTTTTGATGTACTCATGTCCTCCATTTTCTTTTGTAAATCTCTTATTTGTTGCTCCAAATTATTTTTGGGAGGAGATTGATTTCTTGTAGCATACCCCATGTTTGAAACACCCATTTGAGGAGGAGCTTGTTGCATGTATGGATGATACTGATCGTAGACATGTCCATATGGAGGTCTATATTGTTGCGGCATATATGGAGCACTTGGCATAATTTCTTGTTGAGGGACCCCATATCTATTTTGTGCATATATACCATATTCAATAGGCATTTCATTTTCCATTGTGTTGCCCCCAATTTTGACATGAGGTCTCCTTGTGTCAAAATTTTGGGGATGCCTTTGAGTATCTACTTGTTTTGATTGATCCATACCTTGAGCATGTGATTGAGCATATCTGTCTCCATAAGGCTTCCATGATGGTCTTCGAAGGTAAGTATCATATGTTTGAGCTTGTGTATGTGGGATCTCTGGTTTTTGAAGCAAAATTGATGGTGACTCAGGCATCATATTCGGTCCTCTATTTCCTCCACTATTTGGTCTCCTTTGATCCATGTTGGATTGAGTTTGTTGTGAGGGTCGACTTTCCATAAGTTGAGACATGTCAAAGTCATGAGGTATTTTAACTCCACTTTGTGCCATCATGTGTAAAAAGTACTGTCGATCTCTCCTCATTATCTCTTCAACCAATCTATTAAAATGAGGATTCATTATGGAGTCTTCTATGTCTGCTGATAGTATTGAAGAGTTGTCCACATTGTCATTGTGTGTAGTATTGTTGTTTATAGTGTTTGCGCTTTCCACATTTGGATTGTTTCAATAAACATCCATGGCTGGTAATGTAGTGTGCTCAGGATTGAAGAATAAATCATTGTCATACTCATAAGAACTCATGTTTGCGGATTCTTGAGCTTCTTTAGCTATTCTCCTATATTTTTGAAGGCGTGTTTCAACCATGAACTAGGTATTTGACCAAGATGTGAGAGACTAGATGAAAAATAGAAAAAGTATGGAAGACCAAGAGTTGTATGGAGTGTAAATGAATCTGAGGTGTACTTGCAATGTCCAAAGTGTAAGACCAAGTATGTAAGTAGTAGAGTAGGTGTGACTTCCAAAGAGATGATCGTTTCTCTTGATGAGGTAAGCTGACCTTGACCCTAAGTAAGACCAAATGAGACCCAAAGGTAAAAAACCTTGATGAGGGACCACTTAGCAAAGTGTAGTTGTATGTAGTGTGTTGACAAAGTATGATGAGGACAAGCAAGTGACCTTTTGACTCAAGTTTAGACAATTGTGAATGTAAAATGAGATGTGAAGCAATGATGGACTATGTGAGACCCAAGGACAGGTTGAATGCTAGATGAAACCTGAAGAAACAACCTAGGAAGCTCAAGTATTCCGAAACTGATTTCTTTTGTTTGCTGGACTGTGAAATTTTTCCAATTTGTGAAGTTTTTTGGTTGTGACCAAATCTGAATGTTTGACTATTTTTCATGACAAGAGGACACAATGTTGATGAGGACTCAATGTTTGCAAGTGTTTAGACTGACAATGACTCCAAGAAAAGTGTGTTGTTTGATGTAAAATTATTTTGCATACACTTGAAGACACAAAAGACACAATGTTTTGCTATTTGGTCTTGATTGTTTGAATGTTTAACATAAGTCAAGCACAATTCTTATGGCTGGCCAAGACAATAGTTGTTGATCCCACATGGGGTTTTACCCCCGAGGCTACGCTATTCAGAGCGGATACTTAGATGCTTGACCTCACTGGCTCCACCCTCGGCACTCACTTCTCGGGTCAGCCAAGCATCAGTCCCCATGAAAACTCCCCATGGCGAACTTTGTATCTCTACTAAGAACCGTATGTGTGTGGGCCGCTACCAGAGGTCCGACCTCTTTCCCCAACAACTAGAAGGATTTGGGCTTCTAAAACAAAAAGGTGCTAGTAAGGGCATCCGCTCATGTGGCCATACATGCGGCACTTTCAGCTCTATAAATACAGAAGGCTCCCAGCCGGTAGGGGTTACGCCCTACAAATGATCAAATAAATTTGATCAAACGGGTTTATGGGGAGACATAGTGTCGGTATGAACTAATCAACACACGTTATTCATAGTTTTCACCATGAATATATTTGATTATAGTGGTTTGGATGAGGTGGGTTTTCCTCGCTACCACTTGGGTCGTTCTCTTCTCACTAGTAGTCCTAATGACCACACGGGAAGATAGGCCCTCTAAAGATTAAACAAAAAGAGCCTATTGCTCAAGACACAAAAGACAATGATTCAATTTTAGTGCACCAATTGAAGTGTTTGTTAGTCTATGAAAACAAGGCACACAATAAAAATCCAAAAACCCTTTCCAAGGACTTGCAACAAAGATTTATTAGTAGTTTGGATTGTTTCAAATGATCACCCCTTCCTGCAAGCACACAAGTTAGGTAAATTTTAGATCCAAAAGACTTTGTGAAATAGGGGCCTTCAACAATGCATTTTGTTGACCAATTCAAAGATCTGATTCATCATAAAATAAGACCACCTGTAAAATTTCAAGAGATTTCTAGAAATGTAAGAAAATCCAAAAAATTTGCTAATTTGCTCCAAAAATTAATTTTTTATGAAAAATCATAAAAAATTCATATAAAATACAAAATCAATCCAAAAAACCTAAAATTTCTACTGAAGAGTATTGATGGTCTTCCAAACATGCACAAAAAATTTCCTGCAACAAATCCAAGTAGTTTGTGAGATATGAGTAAAATAATGCAAAACCCTCATTTTCAAAGATCTGATTTTTGAAGAATGATTTTGCATCAAATTTAAAATAAAAAATAACAGATCCTGTGTATAATTATGAGAGATTTCCAAAAATGTAAGAAAATCCAAACAATTCTCTAATTTTATCTCAAAATTAATTTTTTATGAAAAATCATAAAAAATTCATATAAAATGTAAAATCGATCCAAAAAATCTGAAATTTTTACTAAATCTTTTTGATACTTTTATTGACTTGTAAAAACAATATTATGTCAAAATTCGAAGCCGTTTGTGAGATCTGATCAAAATAAAGAAAAACCCTAATTTTTAAAGATCTAACTTTTATGGAAATATTTTGCATCAAAATTAAAATCACAAAGAATAGATCCTATGTATAATTATGAAATATTTCCAAAAATGTAAGAAAATCCCAAAAATTCTCTCATTTGCTCTCAAAATTAATTTTTTATGAAAAATCATAAAAAATTCATAGAAAATGAAAATGTGCTCCAAAAATTCTAAATTTTGGATTGAGAGCTCTTGATACTTTCTTCAACCTGAAAAAAAAATTTGGTGCAAAATTTCGTAGCCATTTATGAGATATGATCGAATCTCTCCAAGATCTTGATTTTGTGTCCAAAACCCTAGCTGCACAAGGTTATTCTCCAAATTGTTTTACAAAACAGCAATATAGGGTTAGAAAAATCTGCAAAAAAAATATATATCTAAGAAAAATCCATGTCCCACCGGGCGTGCCAAAATGTGTATGGTGAAAATGGATAACAATAATAACAAAATTGAAAGGCTAAATGAATTCAACCACCAAACCCTAGCCTAACAACAACAAAGATCCACCATAACATATGAAGATTACCTAAGACAATGCAAATCACATGAAATCACAAAGATTATACCATCACATGTCCAATAGGGTTTTGATCTCCATTGATCTTGCTTGATATATTTGCTCTCAGATTTTTATATGCACAAGAGCTCAACAAAGAACGAAATGTGGTTGCAAGTAGGATCGTAGTGTAGCCAAGTCCTCCAAAATTGTTGATTAGGATGAGTGATTAGAATGATTCATTAGGGTTTGATAATGAAGGAAGCATCTCCTTAAATAGAAGACACAATAAGAAATGGAGGGATAAGATTGAGAGGTGTAAAAAGAGAGGTCGACTAGGATTAGAGGGTAGGTAAAAGAAATACCAAAATAATGAAAGAGGTAGGTAGTGTATGAATTAAGAGATGAATGACATGTGTCATGTGTAGAAAAAGATAATGAATTAATTAAATAAATAAAGATTTATTTAATTAATAGAAGAAGTAGGACAATTAAATAAATAAAATATTTATTTAATTTAGGAAAGGGATAATTTAAATAAATAAATGTATTTATTTAAATGAGAAATAAGGCTAGAAGAGGATAAATGAATTAATTAAATAAATAAAAATTTATTTAATTAATAGAAGAATTAGGCTTAGATAATTAAATAAATAAAATATTTATTTAATTAGACATGACAATTTTGAGTGTCTACAACTCTATCGAATATCTTTTGGGAGTTGATGTTGATTTACACACTTTAGGATGTTTTCTAAAGGTGTACAGGAAATATTACAGGAAACAATACAGGGAACAAGAATTGAAGAAAAAATGCTCTAACCGAGACTGAATTGACACATTACAGAAGGAATTCACTTCACACAAGAAGAAATTATGTTTTAGTTCTTTACTTTTTGGCATTGTTGTCAAAGGGGGAGAAAACTGAGAAAGGGGAAAAGACTGAAGATTGAAAAAAAAGACCCAAAAAAAATAGGAGAAGTCTAAAGTATGGGGGAGAAAGTCTGATGACAGCAAGAGAGCATTTTAGCATTTCAAAATCACAGCAATCCGAATCTTTTAAGGTCAAATCAATTGGTTTTGCCATCAATGCCAAAGGGGGAGATTGTTGGCAATATAGCATTATAACAGACAATGGGAGATTGTTGACATTTCAATAAGGATATTGAGAAGGTTGTTGATGATTATGGATATAACTGATTAAGGATGTTTGCTATCTTGATATTATTATTTTGTCATTGATGTCAAGAAATTGATTTTCTAACTCAGTATGATGTTGCCATATCTTGAGAAGTATGATTTGAAGAATATAAAGATGTCGGTAAAAGACGCAGAAAGAATATGATGAATAAGGGGATGAATAAGGTATTCAATGGGCAACTATTACCGAGTCAAACAATGATGAGATCATGATGTTTAGATTGTTTTAACATCATACATATGTTGTAAATTGTAAGGTTAATACTATACTATGTTATCAAGCAAAGAACCTAGTCGGTAAACCTTAAGGTTATCGCTATCGGTTAATGAAGGCGGAATGTCTACTGAGTGAAGTTTAGTATTTATCGAGTTGTAACCGAGCTATAACAGAATGCCTTAAATGGTTACATGCGTTATTTAATGAAGGAAGTTGATGAGCTGGAACTGATTAAATGATTGGTATGCCGTAAATATAGTTTGCTAATGAATCTATGGCAAAGGAAAGTCGGCATGAAGATCTACAACACAAATTGAACCACAATACCCTGGCACAAGTTCCAAGAAATATATGCAAGTTCCTAGGCGGGGTAAAACATTTTCAGATCAAAAGATGCATTGAACCTAGACAAGTTTGAAGATTTGATGGCTATGATTGATCACAGGAAATGTGATCAATGAGATTAAGCGGTTAGCTGATTGTTTATAAATAGGAAACTGTTGATAAACAATGCATGCGGGCAAGTGTATGCACAGGGATGCTACATAGTGATTATCGAGCACAGAAGCTTGAAGACCTATTTGAATAACAGAGTATAGAAGCCCAACAGATGGACAAGATTAGTTCTATGTCTAGATTGTATTGAACAAATAAGAATCTACTTTAGCATTTTAGATGTGAAGTAGCAGATAGATTTTTATTACTGTTATTTTGTGAAAGTGACAGAAAATCTCTTAACCAAGTGGACTTAACAGTCTTATTTGTAAAACCCTCTAGCAAGGTGACATTCTGATTGAGTGTTTGAAATCCTTTAACAAGGTCACTTCTAACAAGGTGAAGATCCTAATAGATCTAAGGGAAATCCCTTAACCGGGTCACATCTAGCAATGTGTTTGTAATCTTTAACTGGATTTACTTTTAACCGAGCATACTCTAGAAGAGTATATTTCTTAGTGGGTCTAAAATCCCACAGTGGTTTTTCCCTATTTGGGTTTCCACGTTAAATCTGGTGTTATGAGGTTTATGATGTTTATATGCTTTTGAGTTTGCATGTTTAACAATATATGTTACCGAGGTTGAATCTGATGTTTTTATGAAAGATTAAGTTTGTATGATTCACCCCCGCCTCTCATCTTGTTGGCTATTGGATCTGTACTTATATTAAGTATCAGAACTATCAGGGTTATGGGATTATCTATGTGCAAATAAAGTTGCAATCATATGCAAAGGTTTGGGTCGTTCACAGGTGATCAAATTGGGTTTGAGAAAGAGGTTTAAGACCTCCAACATTGAGCTTAATCAGAACTGTACTCAGGCATAGGAGATGCTATTCTTGCAGTTCATTCTTATTTCTGGATTGTAGTTCGAAGATCTTTTGTAGTCAGTGAGGCTCCTTTGTGATGAGCAGTGTGCTCTAGGCTATTGGGCTTCCTGCATATGCTGGCCCCTTATTGTAATCACATACTTACTGCAAAAGTATCATCTAACTATGGGTAGGCTTCCCACTATGGTTTTTCCCTTTACCAGGTTGTCCACGTACAAATCTTGGTGTTATATGTTGTGGATGCATGGTACTTGGTTTATGATTTATGTTTGTGCTTAATTGATATATTCTCTATTCTGGTAAAAAGTTTTGTGTTCTTAAAGTCTCATAATCTGTTGATAAATGACTCACCCCGCACACCCCCCTCTCAATTTTCCATCGGTTATCCTAATGTAGTAACGTAAGAAGATTCACTATGTAGATCTTGGGGAGTGATTTTGATGGTTGTTTGTGTGTTTGAGGATGTTGAGCTGACATGTGGGAAGTGTGTGGATATTTTTTTTGGTCCTCATGATTTGTTTTAATCAAAATTGATCCAACTTGAGCAACATGCTTCATGTTGCATGTTATGCATTTTTGGGCCGACATGAAGGTGACTTAATTTGATGATGTAGACATAAAAGAGCGATTGGTTTGAGCATATTCAAGATCATTAGTTGTGTGGAAGTGGTGTATGATCAATTGTGTGCAACTACACATGTACAAGGTGAAGACTTGTGCTCCAGTATGATGCTGAATATTAGAACATAGTAGTTCTACAAGGTTGAGTAAGATACAATATTTTGTGCTTAACCAGAACTATTCTAGGAATTTGCATATGCTATTCCATAGTTCATTTTCATGTATGTAACCTTTGTAACTCTTTTGTAAGGCAATGTGCCTTCCGGGGTTGTAGCCATGTTTGTAATTTGAGTAGTGAGCTCTAGCCAGTGTGCCTAAATGCATGTGCATTCCTATGTAACATTTACACATACTTTTGACAGAGTATCATTTTAGTATGGGTAGGATCCCACCATAGTTTTTCCTTTGATCGGGTTTTCCACAAAATAAATCTTGTGTTATGGTGGTTCTTTTGTGTGTATTGTGCTTTTGTTTATTCTTCTTATTCATTTGCATTAAGTGGATTAAAGGACAAATTAATAAGATCAAAAGTTGCAGAACACTAATTCACCCCCCCTCCCAGTGTTCATTGATTCCAACAATTTGTTCGGCTTGTGAAAATCATTATTATGCTTATGGTTAGATAATATTTATCTTGCATTCATGCCTTCCATTATTTTATTATTTTCATTCAATGGGGCAACACTAAGTGACACCTTGATTTCCCTTTTTATTTGCACTTTCATGATCACACTTCATAAATATTTGTCCATGATTATCTGATAATGATATCTTTAGCACTCTCAAATGTTGTATCATTATTATATTATTTTATCCATACCTCTAATTCATTGTATCTTTTATATGCAACCAAATAGAGAGGGGACATATATGCCACTAAAGTTCTTAAATTGTTTTTTTTTGGGTAAGGATAGAATCATTATCATTCCAATGTCAAAGAGAAATTTACCAACCTTTCTAGTTTATTTTAATCTTTCACTTATAGTTAACATCCTGCCAAACTTTCCACATCTAGTTGGACCTTTGACACTTTATGCTTAGATGAAATCTCTTATCTTTCTCCTTCCTTTTTCTTTTATTGATATAAAAGTTATGTTTTTCAAGAAATTTTAGTTAGTACTATTGGTCTAAATAATTATTCATCATGGATATTATTACACTTTACTTAAGTTAACTTAGGATAATGCATCTCATCATAGTTTGGATATGAGACACTTATGGAAGTGTGCACATAGGGATGTAGCTTGTAGGAGAAATTCCACCTTTTGTGGTCTTATCTTGCTGTTACACTCCACATTCGGTGGGTCATCCACCTCTTGTGGAATATTATATTATTTCTCCTACATACCCCTAATTTTTCTTACCTACCCTTGTTTCTCATTGAGCCACATGTCATGATTGTGTGCTCACATATCGATATGGCCTTGCCTATACAAGCAGACCCATATTCATTGTATTGGTTAATCCAGTCGATCATTTGTATATTGATGAGAATACAGTTGTTCTTGTCATACTTTTGTCTCTCTTTTGTGCTTTTCATTGTGCCCTTGGTCTTGGAAAAATCTCACATGGTATCAGAGCCATTGGGGCTTCATTGATTGGTTTTGGGAGACATCTTGGAAGGCTTCAATTTTTGGATCTGAGGTACTGCGTAGTTTTGGAGGCATCCTAGAGCATTTTTGACCTCACCATTGCGTTTGGGAGGCTATTTCCATAAAAAATGAGTATAAACTCGACCTATTTTGGTGAAAGTTGGATTTTGGGTGTGGAGAAAAAAATTGTCAAATTCGAGCGGTACGGTACGGATTTAAAAAAAAAAAAAATTCAAAAAAAAAAAAGAGGGGGGAAAAGGGTTTTTTGCAGGGGTCGTATCCTGCGCAAAATGCAGGGTTGTACCACCTGCAGGCGGCAATGTCCTCTCCCCGTCTGGAGGCGTCTTTCCTGACGACGATTCCGTTTCTAGGTGGCCATCGACACCGACACCACCTCCCACCAATGCCCCTGCTCCCACTGACCACCGATCGCCTCCTGCCGTAGTCGTAGAGCTAGCCACCGACGGTCCTGACAACCACCACCTCCTGCTAGCCACTATCGGGCACCGGCGACCTAGCCACCTTCGGCCACTGGCTCTGGCCTAGCTCACCGGCCATCGGCAATAGCAAACTGCCAGCCACCGACACCGCCATTCTGATAGCCGATAACCTCCCACCAAGTGGAACCTTTCCTAGGTGAATCCATGCCCACCATGTGGTAGGAGGCCACTGATTCGTGGAAAAACACAGTGCCACATCATCTGTATCTTCAACACTCAGTCAACACCCAGTCAACCACCATGTCAGTTTTTCTGTACGGTCAGCCAGGGGGTGCGATGACCATTTTGACAGTCATCAGGCCATCAAATTTAACACACTGCTTTGCTGATGTTAGCATCTTTTTGAAAATAAAAGACCCCTCTCCGTTGAGTAGTTTGGTTTTTTGGGTCAACTTTGGAGGCTCATAACTTACTCAATTTTGCTCCTTTTTGGGTGCAATTTTTTTTTTGATTTGGGCTAATTTTTCGTGCTCTCCGTAGTGGTATGGTTATTTTCTGATTTTGGTGCATAGGTTTTTCAGAATTTTCAGATTCTCTTAGCTGTACCTATCTAATCCTCGATTTTGCAACTTCAAAGGCTTCGTTTGAGCTCATACGACTTCCTTTTCAAGTGCCGTTTTTTTTGAAAGTGCATATTTTTTTGTCTACTTTCATAATCTATGATCAGTTTTTAGAGATTTTGAGTGGATATTATACTTTCAGATATTGGTCTTCTTTGGCCAACTTGGTACTTGTAATTTTCTTGGATCTTAGTTTAGATATCTTGCATTATTAGTTTGAGTCTCCTTTGGCCTTATTGAGGTAGTTGTAAAGTTGAAATCAGAAGTCCACTTTGCCATTTTTTGCAAGTGCCCCATTGTACACACACTAAGTATAAAGTTCCAAATAATCATTTTTTTTTTGGGGGGGGGGGGTTTTGATTGAGTGAATTTTGGGGGGAGTCTTGTGTGATTGTGCCTCTCTTTCCTTGTGCTCTTTCATTTTTTTTGCTATGAGTCCTCATAAATTTCCACCTTTAACTCCACATAATTATGCATCTTGGAAAATTAAAACATGGAGCAAATTAATGGAAAAAGGACTCATGCATTACATAGATGGAACAATAGCAACACCACATGATCCTAATGATTAGTTAGAATGGCTCACTAAGAATTGCATGGCTCTTGGAACTTTGTGTAAGTATGTATCAGATGACCTCATTTTTCACATTGAGAAGTGCTCAACAATCAAAGAGGCTTGAGAAATGTTTCAGAAATTGTATGGTCAAGTTGATGATATCAGAGGTTACAAGATTGACAATGAGCTCACCAACTTGGATCCCAAGAGTTTTGATACATTCAAAGATTATTTCACCAAAGCAAACGAGCTAAGAGAAAAGATTAAGGATTGTGGAATTGAAAAAAAAGGATGCTCAGTTGATATTCAACTTGTTGGACAAGCTTGCACCTGAATATGCAGCATTTGTTTCTAGCTTCCAAACTCATCGTTTGACAGTGGGGAGTTCCTACACTATGCCTACATTTGATGCTTTCACAGAAATGTTGATATTGGAACAATCTAAGTTGTTGAACATGGGCCTTCTCGAGTCTTCAAAGTCCAAGGCTTTGGTGGCTAATCAAGGAAGTCAAGGGAGTCAAGGCAAAGATTCCAACAAGAAGAAGAGGCAATCTAAGTCAAAGCCACAATAGGAAAAAGGATAATCATCCTCTCCATCACAAGGCAATTTTTCATCCTCGTCCAAGAATGGGAATCCACCTAAGAAGGATAAACCAACTTGTGCTTATTGCAAGAAGTATGGTCATGATGAGCATCAATGCCATGCCAAACAACAAGAAGGATTCATCTCCTTCATTTTCCTCATAGTCTAAGAGAAAAGGGAAAGCATTTGTGGCTGCAACAGGCTCTTCACAACAGTGGATACTTGACTCAGGTGCCTCTTATCACATGGGTTCTATAAAGGAGTAGTTTTCTTCATTGGAGCCATCAAAGGTACCTCACATTTACATAGGTGATGATACACAAGTTGAGGTTGAAGGGAAAGGTTCAGTTGACATAGATGATAGAACATTTGAGAATGTTCTTTATGTTCCTAACTTGTCTACCAATCTTCTCTCTATCTACCAAATCACTCACTATGGGAATGGGAAAAGGTTGAGTTTACACCTGATTTAGTTGTGGTAAAAGAACTTAATAATGATGCCTTGGTAGCAGTGGGACAAGTCAATGACAACTCAAGACTTTACTCATTCTCCCACTTTGTGCCAAGTTATCCTTCTAGGGCCTTGCTTACTCATTCAAATTCAGAAAGTAAGCTATGGCACAAGTAGTTTGGTCACCTCAACTACCGCTATCTTCATCAGCTCAACACTAAAGACATGGTTATAGATCTACCTCGAATCATTTTTTTATAGGGTGTATGTTCAGGATGTTCCATGGGCAAGCATCTCGAGGAGAAGTTTGATAAGGGGAAAGCTTGGAGAGGTTTGGAAGTTCTTCAACTTGTTCACAATGATGTAGCAAGTCCATTTCCATCACCTTCATTTAGTAAGGCCTGCTATGTCCTCACCTTCATTGATGAATACTCCTACTTGACTTGGGTCTACTTTCTTATTCATAAGAGTGAAGTATTTGATAGATTTCTAGACTTCAAGGCTCATGTGGAGAAGCAATCAGGGAAAGTGGTCAAGATTCTTTGCACAGATAATGGAAGGGAATATGTGAATAAAAGACTTGTGGATTTTTGTACATTTGAGGGGATTGATCTTCAACATTCCATTGCTTACACTCTGGACATCAGAACGAAGTTGTAGAGTGTAAGAATAGAACTGTCAAAGAAATGGCTAGCTGTATGATACATTCACATTCTCTTGATCCTACCTTTTGTGCAGAGGCTATCAGTTGTGCCACACACATCCAAAATCAGGTTCCTCATAAAGATTTGATAGGTATTACTCCTTTTGAGGCTTGGGTTGGTAGGAAACTGATTGTGAGACATTTTAGAGTCTTTGGGTGTCCAACATGGGCTCACATTCCTCCGTAGAAATGCAAGGTATTGGAACCTTAGAGTAGGCCTTGTCTTTTTGTTAGATATCCCAAGGGTGTTAAGGCACATCGATTGATGGATCCTGAGACACATGAGGTGTTTATTGAGAGGAGTGTTCATTTTGAGGAAAACTCTCCTAGCTTAGCCTCTCTACCAACTCCATCTTCCTCCTTTGTGGATATTGATGCTAGTGATTCAGATGATGAGACTCCTTCAACTTTGACTTGTAGGATTATACCTCCGTAAGGTCCACTTGCAGTTGAGGAGCCTTGTTCTCCACCTCCACCTAGACCTCATTGGGCTCGACAAACACTTGAGTCAATGGGTTCTCTTGTTGGGGATCCTTCAGATACACGGAGGACTGGATCACAGCATCGAGACCTTACACATGCATACATTGCTACCGCTTCTGATCCACAAATATTTTAGGAAGCTTCAGGGGTTCCTGAGTGGGACCAAGCTATGGAGGAAGAGTATACTTCCTTGATAAGGAACAACACATGGGAATTAGTCCCTCTCCCTAAGGGGAGGAAGATGGTTTGATGTAAGTGGATCTATCGGACCAAGTTTACAGTGGATGGTAGTGTGGATAAGTATAACACTCGACTTGTTGCAAAAGGTTTCTCTCAGGTTCTAGGTGTTGACTATATTGAGACCTTTGCGCCCGCAGCCAAAATTAACTCCATTCGCTTGACACTTGCTATTGCCATAGCTCATTGTTGGGCTGTACATCAGATGGATGTGAAGAGTGCTTTTCTTCATGGGGATCTTGATGAGGAGATTTATATGGAGCAGCCATAGGGTTTCATCCAGGATTCTTCCTTGGTTTGCAAACTAAGGAAATCTCTCTATCGCCTTAAGCAAGCCCCCAGGGCTTGGTACGCCAAGATGGATTCCTTTCTTCTCTCAGCAGGGTTCACTAGGTGTCATTTCGATCCGAATGTCTACATTTTGTGACAAGATGACTCTCACTTGACACTTGTGCTCTATGTTGATGATTTAATCATTACAAGGAGCACCACATCCATCATTAGCAGGGTCAAATCTGCTTTGCATGATAGATTTGCTATGACTGACTTGGGTCTTTTGCACTACTTTCTCAGGATAGAGATTTCACAGTCACCTTCCGAGATTACACTATCATAGCCCAAGTATGCTCTTGATATACTTGCGTGCTTTCATATGGCTGATTGTAAGCCTTCATTGACTCCCTTTCTTTTAGGAGTCAAGCTTGAGGCTCAGTGCTCTTCTCCACTAGTTGATGCCACATTGTATCATCAGCTTGTGGGTAGTCTCATCTACTTGACTCACACACACCCTGATATTTCATTTGCAGTTGGCATGGTTTCCCGCTTCATGTAGGAACCACATGAGCTTCATTAGAAAGACACCAAACTCATCCTTCATTACATCTAGGGTACACATCACTATGGGATTCACTATGCAATAGGCATGAGACTTCGCTTGGTTGGTTACATAGACTCTGATTGGGCTGGCAATCTTGATGATCGTAAGTCTACTTCAGGTTACAACTTCAACCTTGGTTCGGGCCCCATTTGTTGGCAGAGCAAGAAGCAACATGCTATTGCTTTCTCTTCGACTGAGGCTGAGTATCGAGGGGTTGTTAACGCAGTGATTGAGACCATTTGGCTTCAAACCGACAGTTCTGCATTGTGACAATCAGAGTGCTATTGCAATCTCAAAGAATCCGGTCTAGCATCAATGGACCAAACACGTCGAGATTCATATGCACTACATTTGAGAGCTGATTCAAGAGCAGGTCATTGATTTATAGTATTGTCCTACAACAGAGTAGGTTGTATACATATTCACCAAACCTTTCACTGAGAGTAAGTTCCAGCAGTTGCGAGCTCCCTTGGGGGTGCTGGATGTCTCATTAGGGGGGTCAGTTGACTTCTCCTTTCTCTCTTATGGGGGGGAATTTTTCCTCTTTGAGGTTTTGTCCTTCTTCTTTGAGAGTCTTTCGTACATCCATCTCTCTTTTGGGGGGGAGTTTTTTCCGACTGGGTTTTCTCCCTTTCTCCGTTTGTGAGAGATTGCATTGCATAGGCTTGCTTGCATTTGCATATTGTACATGGGTACCTATCATGGCCTCGTAGCCGGGACCCATCTTGCATTGTTGACTTGAGTCTTCATTCCGCTAAGTTGCACTTAAGGGGGCGTGTTGGTGTAAATAATTATTTATCATGGATATTATTACACTTTATTTAAGTTAACTTAGGATAATGCATCTCATCGTAGTTTGGATATGAGACACTTAGGGAAGTGTGCACATAGGGATGTAGCTTGTAGGAGAAATTCCACCTTTTGTGGTCTTATCTTGCTGTTACACTCCACATTCGGTGGGTCATCCACCTCTTGTGGAATATTATATTATTTCTCCTACCTACCCCTACTTTTTCTTACCTACCCTTGTTTCTTATTGAGCCACATTTCATGATTGTGTGCTCACATATCCCTATGGCCTTGCCTATATAAGCAGACCCATATTCATTGTATTGGTTAATCCAGTCGATCATTTGTATATTGATGAGAATACAGTTGTTCTTGTCATACTTTTGTCTCTCTTTTGTGCTTTTCATAGTGCCCTTGGTCTTGGCAAAATCTCACAAGTACCTATTTTTAAATATGTGATAGATGTTGCTCCTTATATTCTTAGTTTTTTGGTGGTGTGTCCATTATGAGTTGATTCCAAGAATCCTCATAGTATTTCACATGTAGATCAAAGTGAGTATAAAACATAATGGTGAGAATTGAATACCCATTCCCTTTCCCTTATTATTTTTGGTCTACTTTAATTAGAGGTTCCTTTTGCAATAAAAAGTCCACAAGTGGCATAAATGCGTAAAATTTAACTTATAACATTATCCTAGCTTATTTCCCTAATATCATGCTCATCCCTAGGAACTTGCTTTGATATCAATATCTTCTATTTTCAAACTTATTCTTGCATAAGGTTATATCACTTTAATTGTCCTTGAATTCTTGCCTACTATCTTTCATAATTATTTCAAATCTATTGAATTATCTCACCTAGGGGCTTGTTCAAAGGAATTAAATCCTTGTGTAGCAAGTCATGTGATATTTTTGTAGACACCATTCTACTTTAGACACAAGTAAAATGAGCCGAGGTGCATCTATTATCATCATCAATTTTTTGCTACTTCACTTTTATAGATCCAGTTCAAATTTATGCATTGGAATAGTTTTGTAGACATAGATTAGAAATAGAATAATGTATAATCAATTTGTATCTTTTGAGACACTCATTTACACAAGACAATAATAAATTACTTATTAACAACATCTTCACTAATATATTTCTCCATCCAAAATCCAAGTAAATATCACATTAATTCTATTTTAATTCTCTAAATTTAATTTTACATTTATAACTCTAAACCTAATTCTAAATCCCACAATTTACTGCTATGCTTTATCTTATATATTCTATTATACCCTATGAATATAAAAAGAAACATTTTCCAATCAAAGTGTTCACATCATGACCTAAAATTTTCTAATGATTTGGTGATTACCCTTTTAATGTTTATATCTATTAATAGGTTCACATCATAACCTAGAATTTGGTAATGTGTTGGTAGTGGTATTACTTTAAAGAAGAATTTCCTTATATTGAAAATATTGGTGTTAGCATGTGAGAGAGGGATTGTCCACAACGGAAATACATGTTTCTATAATGAACTCAATCAATCCCTCAATTCCAACCTTATGCCACCTAATAACGCCTTATAATATCAATATAAAACATTATAGACTCCATTTAATTGGACAAACATACCATCAATTACTGTAGACTCTTGATTTTTCCCTTGAACTGACAAGTAAATAATTTCAATTTTCTGCATGAGTACAAACACGACTGTAAACATAGACTGTATAATATATGACAAATTTATTGTCAGCCTCGTGATTTGTTTTGGATTGTATTGATTTTGCCACAGGACAAATTTGAGTCTTCAAATGCAATGGAACAAGAAACATATATAGATGTGCTGTAAAAATGATAGAATGAATAAAGAATGGACTCTGCCGTGTTCAGTATACAAATATTATTGCAATTGGTGGAATATAAGCGATTACGTGCCAGTGTTAAACATAAATTTGCGTGCCCGTGGGGAAATCCAATCAAGTTGGTTTTCCAATATTATATACAAGATCTCTTACAAGAAGTTTTAAGAGCTATTTGGGTCAAAAACCAATATTTAAAATTCAAAAACTCATGGGAAGTGAGAGCACTTGTCAAGATGTCTACACACCATGCTATCATCCTCAAGAAAATAATAAAAAATGAATTAAAGCATGCTAACATTAGAAAGATAATGACATATGATATAGAAGTTGACAAATTGATAAAGTATACCTTAAAACATGCTAAAGAAGGCATGGAATAAAGAGAGAATGAACTATGCTACTAAAATTATGTGATATATACAATTTTCTAAGGAAGTTAAAGCAACGAAACAATTTCTTATGCTAATCATGAAGAGGAGGGATATGCAATTTTTAAAATATTTTTACAATACATATAAAAATTAAATAGAAATAAATAAATAAACATAAATATCATGCATACCAAAACATAGTGATCTATGTGGGGAAAATTATTTTGGGAGAAAAAATTTACAATCTAAAAGCCATCCAATATATTATTTAGAAATTAATAAAATTATAATATAATTTTAGAACAATATTTCATAAGAGTCACGAACCAAAGATCTCAAGGCAATTCAACAACTATTAGACTCTCAAAATACATCACAATAATATCCAACTTTAATACAATTCCCTCATATAATAGGATTGCCTTCTAGGGCAAGCAAATCCAACATAACCTCTACTATTAGATATGTGACCTAATGATGAATGACCTAGATTTGTAATACAAAAGTATACATCAAATATGGCTTTCAAGGACATTTCTTTGAAACCCTCATCAAGGTGAAACCCTCAAATCCGCCATCAAGGGGGCCATCCCCACTAGACCCCTCAATTGGGGTACACCTCTTACAATCCCCACACTCAATATATTAACCTATTATAATCACAAAGTTGAGCCACCATTCTTTTTAACAAATTTTTGACACTATATTTGATCCCACTTTAGAGGGCTTGTTCCACTAGGTGATAAAGCTATGCCAATTATTATAAATATATAAGAAAAAAATGAAAATTTTTTAAGGACACAAAAAGGATTATGTAGATCCATTGGTTAGGTGTACCTTAAAACATGCTAAAGAAGGAAGACACTAAAGTGACAATTACTTGTGTTACCAAAATTTTGGTGTATGCAATTTTTGAATTTACACTTTGATGTCATTTTAGAGGGATAATACCAAGTAGGTTATAAAAGATGTTAAGTACTAAAATAAAATATAAAAAATATAATTTTTTTTAAGGATACAAAAATACTAATCTTGACCAAGAAGTCTCATCCCCCCTGTAGTGTCATAAAATTGCGACTCTAGCAATTTTCGACTACATTAGGGTCCTCACGCATGTGAGATCGAATCCTCTAGCCTGACCAGAGACTGAAGACTGCTCAACCCTCAAAATCTACTTCTTCCTTTGCCTCTGCACCACTTTGTCTACACTTTTTCTTGGAGAAAGGGGTAGGATAGGTGTGTGGTACCCTTGTCCCTGCCCTATTTTGGGGCAGGACCCTTTCCTAAAGCATGCATTGTAGGTTGTGCAGTGAGCGGGAAACTTCCCCGATGTCAGCCTATGATGAAAATCAGTCTCATTAACCCTAATTGACATGTATTTAAGTTGCATTTTTCCTCTCATTTTGCTAAGGGGTAAGTTGGTCAAGTTGGATAAAATTGCAATCAAGCGTTCAAGAGAATTCAATCATTGAAGATAATTCAAGCATTCAACATTCTCAAGTCTCCCTTTAAGGCTAGGTGTTGCATTCAAGTCAAGGATTCAACCATTGAAGAGGATATTGATTCCAACATTCAATTCCACACAAGAATTTCTATCAACATTGCTATCTCAACCTCCCTTGAGGTGATTTATAATTCAGTCTTTCATTTACATCTACTTGCAAGTACTTTCTTTCATTACTTGGTTAATTCCAAAACTGAGGTTTGACCTAAAGGAAAACTCCCAATCCCAACACATTTCCTCTCTTTTTTGTTTGTAAGTTGCAGGTGCGCAACTATACTTTCAGATTCGGGCTCCATTTGTAGAGGCGGAAAAACCCTTTTCGTTTCGCGGATATTTTGGAGGACCATGTACATTCCCGCCATGGTCCAGGCAAATTTTGTTCAAATTCACAAAGTGACTTTGTCTCGATATAGTACAGCTAGATCCAGGTGTACAGCTTCATCCTATACTCCAATCTCAAGTTATAATTATTTCTTTGTCACTTTTGCATTATATAATCCAATCAATTGCTTTCCATTTCAAATAGGAAGAGGGAGATTAGCTTATCATTCCTATTTCACTTAGAATTCTATCTTCTTCTTTGAAGGTTGAATCTAGTGAGTTCTCCTCTCCTCTTCCAATGTAATTGGGTGAAAAGTGTTTGAAGGGAAATCCATAGTGAAACTCTCATCTCTCCTTGGAGGGAATTGGTATTTTTCCTCTTGATCTCTCATTCACACATTAACCACATTACATTTTGGTGAACCCGATGTCTTGCATGATTTCCTTTGAACAAACCTGCATATTTTTCATTTGCAAGTTTAAATTTTCTGCATACTTAGTGGTTAAATCATTATAAACCCTATTTTTTAAAATTAAAATTGAACTTGTGATTTGTAAAGAATTGCTTGTGGTTATCTTCGATATGAAATTTTTTTTGTTTATCAAATTCAATTTCTTCATTGTCTTGTTCAATTTGCAAATCAAATTTACAAAATTAAGAGGTTACTTGTTAAAACCCTAATTTTCAAAAATCATCTTGAACTTGTGCGAAAATTGGATTTCCATTTATTTTTCAGATTTTTGATTGTTCTCAAACTTGTTTTCATTCCTACAATTCAAATTTTCAATTTCCCTCCTTTTTTCCTTAATTCAATTTTCAAAATTAAGTGGTGAGGTCATAAAACCCTAATTTTCAAATTTAATTGGATTTTGTACTAATTTCAAATCAATTTCATTCACAAACAGATTTCTAAACATTTTCCAAGGTGTCCCTATCCATTAGGTTTGACCTTTTTCAAATTTGCATTTCAATTCCTCTTTTTGTTCAAAACCCTAATAGGGTCCTATTTTTACATTGGAACCTTAATTTTGCCCATCTAGAAATCGTAAAATTCACCAATTTTTTGGGGTTAGCTTTGAAATCATCGTAATATTCATCCTTGAAAATTTTGAAAAAAGTTGGTCGGACCATGTGCATTCCCGCCACGGTCCTCGGCTTTTTTCCTGAAATTTCGGGAGACTATATTTAATAGCCTAAATCTAGAAGATTGGCTGATTTTTTTGATTTTTGATCCCTCTAGAATTAGAAATACCTCCAAAATTCAACATTTCAAGTTTCAATTTTTTTTTAAATTAAGAGGTTAATTATAGTTTGCCATGATTTTAAAAATTCTGATTTTAAAATTAAGTGGTATTCCCTTGGCCCTAATTTTAAAATTCCAATTGTGTCTTTTTCTTTCTCCAACAAAGTTCAAATTGTGTAATCATTATTTTCTTAAATTTTGCATTACTCAATTTTGTAAGATTTGTTCCTATAATTGAACATTCAAATTTTCCCTCTAGTGCATGAGTTTTATCACTATTAGTCCTACCTACACTATCCCCGTTGGACGAAGCGTTAGAATTAAGGCCTCCCAAGGTTTAATTACTGAGGAGATGGAACCTAATTTGGGTGACTTCTTTAATGAGGATCATGCTAATTCTTCCCATCCTAATCATATCCCTATTCACCCCATTGATGTATCCCATGATGAAGAAGAAGCTTTAAATGGGATCTCTATAGATCAACTTTCGACATTGGACAATCATTTTGATAATTTTCAACAATGGATGTCCCAAGAATACCCTAATAGTAAAGCTCTTCCATGAATTGAAGGCCTTAAGCGCATGATTCAAATTGATAAGAATGGAATTGATATATTGCGTGGCATTGCATATATTGTTGATTCTAATGTCATGCCTATCAAGAGTTGTGCCAACACCCTAGGTTATTCACAACCTTCGACACAATTCAATCCTTCTATTCCTTTGACTACCCTTATGACTAGTATTCCTACTTTTACCCCCAACAATATGGCTACTTGAACTCAAAATCTCATCCCTACAACAATTAGTCATGGGGGCAATCCCTCTTTTTCATTTAATCCTTCATCTTTCCCTATGTCATCCATAAGTATTCCTATTATTTCTCAACCAATCAATGTGACACAAGGGGGCAATTCCTTCAACAACTTTGTTCCTCATTTAAGTGTCCCTTTTCCTATCCAATCATCACCTATGCCTACTTATCATAATGTCCCACCACCTTATTCTCAGTCCATGCCTTCTTTCAATAACATCACACCACCTTCTCAATCAACTATGTCTAACATCAATTCTTCTACCAAATGACAATTAATAATCTTGCTCAAACCGTGTCTTCCGTACAGCAACAAATTGCTTCTACGAGTCAATCCAAGTTTAGTGTGCCCACCTTTGATGTTGTGAGCCCACTTTCTCTTGATATTGTTAAATCTGTGCCACCTAAACATGTTGTGATCCCTTAATTAGAACTCTATAATGGAAAAGGTGATCCTCTTACGCATGTCAAAAAATTTCAAACCTTGTGTACCGATTTTGCTTATGATCAAACGTTGCTTGCAAATTTGTTTAAAAGAATGCTTAGAGATAAGGCTTTACAATGGTATTTCTCTTTTCCTTCTTATTCTATTACTTCTTTTCAACAATGGGAAAATGCTTTCATCCAACAATTTGAAAATAACATTGGTCCTAACATCACTTTGACTGATTTAATGCATTGTAAAACAAGGTGTTAAAGAAAAGGTGACTGATTTCATTAGTAGATATAAGTATTTGTGTGCTCGAATTTCTTTTCATGTATGTGATAATGATATTCAAAGAATTTTCATTTCTAATTTACAAAAAAGATATCAGGGAAAAGCTTCTTTTGTCTGAGTTTACTTCCTTTCCCCAGTTGTGTGCAACACTCCACAATTATCAACTGGCTGTGAGTCAAATGGACCAATCCACTCCTATGGCTCTGAGTGATAAGGGGGAGAGTGTTCAACAACCATTTGCGAAGTTTAAACCAACAAAAAGATTCATCAAGTTCAATGATAAAATCAACAACCACAATGTGAATGCTAAAACAGGCATGCCTTCTATTTCTAAATTTTTCCAAAGAGAAAGACAGTTTACTTCTTTGAATGAATCTTTACATAGTATTATGTCTCAGTTGTTGCACAAAAATGTTATCAAACTTCCTCCTATAAAACCAGTTGATCCTTCTAAACTTGCATCCCCTTATTTTGATAACAATTCATTTTGTCAATTTCATCATCAGCTTGGTCATGATACTGAGAAATGTTTCACATTGAAGAATAAGATTCAAGACTTGCTTGATAATAATACTATATCTATGGTAGGTTTGAATGATAAAGTGAATAAATCAATAGCTCCTCCTAATCAAAATCTTAAGATTTTCACTGATCCCTTGCCTTCTCATACCTCTAACGTTATTAAGATTGTGCCTAATTCTTTCTCTTCTAAAGAATTCACCTCTATGGCTCCGAACTTGGTAAATATGGTAGAAACACAAGATATGCGTAAGGATCCTTGTATTACTTTTGACCCTAGTGAGATGATTAGAGCACTCGATGACCCTCTATACATAGTTGTGAAGGTTACGGATATCCCTTGCCGTGGTGCTCTTATTGATCCCTCTTGCATGGTAATGTCATAACTAAAGAGTATATTTCCCCTTTATGACTACATAAACCAATATATGATGCTTCTAATGTGGCTATGAAGTTATTTGATGGATTCTCTTGTCCTACAATTGGTTCTATCACCCTTCATTTTGAAGTTCATACTAAATCCATAGATGTTGATTTTGTTATCATACCCTCTTCTGAGCAATTCTATGTGGAGTTGGGATATCCTTGGCTATCTTCCATGTAGGCTATTGCTTCTCCAATCCACAAGTGTCTAAAATTTCTTCACCATGGAGAAATCATAACCGTGAACCATAGATTATTTCGTACATCCGAAAGAAGCCCTAGTGTTCCTATTGATCTCTTTTGGCCGAAACTATTTCAATCTCTTCCATCAAGGATCGATGCTCTTTTTCAATCTTATAAAAAATGGAAGAAATATATTAGCTTATCCTTAAGTCAACCTAGATCCCCAACACTTGACATTCCTATTATTCTTCAAGATGAGGTTCTTCCCCTCATGGATAGAACTAATCTCCCTCCTAAGGAAGATCGTCAACCTATTCCTCTGGATGTGACTATACCTTCTCTTAAGGAGAAAAACAATATTCCTCCTAAGGTTAGACTTATACATCCTCCTCATGATGGACCTGGTCTCCTTCCTACACCTACCATTCCTCCTTTCTATGGTGCAGTTCCACCTCCTTCCTCTTATTGAGAGAAGAGGCCTGCTTCTCCTCTTCTTCAACCTAACAGACCCCAACCTAAACCTTCAACTATCAAGGAGAGAAATATTACTACTTTTTCAAGTGTTCCTCCTCCTTCTTAGCCTTCCACTAAGACTCGCCAGAATCATTGTGTGAGAGAATGCCAATGAAGATGCCGTGTTCGAGCTTGTGAAGCTATCCCTCAAAATACTCAAACTCCTCAGACTCTGGCAGTTGACATGATTCCCTTTTCTCCTAAGAAAGATGTTCACCCTATATCTCCAAATCATAAGTTTCAAAAAATATGTGATGGTTTTACTCCTATTCATGTTCTTGCTCCTCTTTCTCTAAACTTTGATGGAGAAATGGGTGAAAATGTTATTCATAATGGCAATACAAGTCCTAATGCTTCTGATAGTGAGTATGAATATGTTGATGTGGACAAGCATTTATCAACTGAATTTTCACAAACCCTAATCTTAGCTCCTAGAATCGAACAAAGTGACTTACAACATGAGCATAGTCCTTGTTTGGATCTTATGATAGCTCCATCTGCTATGCTCGATGTCTCTCCTCTAGTGTGTTGCTTGCCTTCCTGAAATAGTGATCAACAAGATCGAGAGGTGGATGTCATGCTAGATTAGCAATATTAGCACTAAAGATCTTCTCTCTCTCCTTTCTTTCTCTTTTGTGACCATTATTCTATGTGTATCCCTGTTCTTCTATTGTTCCCTAAAGTTCTACTTGGGGATGATGCAAATCACTGAGATCTTTTCTTGGTCTCTTTCATGTTGACTCAAAAGACATCCTCTCTTCCCTTTCTTCTAAGGTAGTGTCCTTCTTTGGGGAATGATGGTTATTATATGAAACTATACATGCATGATATACATGAGTTATCATACAACATACTGACCCCGAGGGAAGTGAAACTACCTCGTACCTCATGTTTTGTGTTCATTATCCTTGGGTTTATTCCTTGATTGGGGGCTAAATCCTTGTGATAATGTGTTTCCTCTCTTCTCTCTCTTGGGTGTATCCTACCTTAAAGCAATTACTCCTGATGTAGCGTGCGTGATCATTTTAATGTGGTGGGCATACACTCCGCTCATATTTTCCTTCTTGATACTTATAATTACTTAGTGAACTTTATTTTGCTTTGTAATCTTTAGTATCCTTGCTTTCATGACTCATAGTGAGGGGAACTTTGCTGCTTGCAGTCATGTTTCTTTCCTTCTCAATCTTCCCTTTAACTTTGTCAATCAAAGTCATAAGATCCTAAGTCCATTGGGGGTTTGGCGCATCTTGCCTCCTTGACATGGTAAAAGTCTTTCAATCTTGTTTCCTTGTACTTTATAGGCAGTATTGGCCTACACTCATACTCACGCTAAAGTGGGGGCTAAATGTAGTATCATAAAATTGTGACCCTATCTATTTTTGATGCATTAGGGTCCTCAGGCATGCAAGATCGAATCCTCTAGCCTGATCAAAGATCAGAGACTGCTCAACCCTCAAAATCTGCTTCTTCCTTGGCCTCCACACCACCCTGTCTACACTCTGCCATAGAGAAAGGGGTAGGATAGGGCGTGGTACCCTCATCCCCCCTAGGATAGGGGTGTGGTGCCCTTGTCCTCCCAAGATAGGGGCGTGGCACCCCTGTTCTTGCCTTATTTTGGGGCAGGTGCTTTCCTAAAGCATGCATTGTAAGTTGTGCAATGAGCAGGAAAATTCCTTGATATCAGCCTATGAGGAAAATCAATCTCATTAACCCTAATTGATATGTATTTAAGTTGCATTTTCCCTCTCATTTGGGTAAGGGGTAAGTTGTTCAATTTGGATAAAATTACGATCAAGCATTCAAGCATTCCTTTCTAGCATTGAGCATTCTCAAGTCTCCCTTCAAGGCTAGGTGTTGCATTCAAGTCAAGGATTCAACCATTGAAGAGGAGATTGATTCCAACATTCAATTCCACACAAGCATTTCTATCAACATTTCTATCTCAACCTCCCTTGAGGTGATTTATAATTCAGTCTTTCATTTACATCTACTTGCAAGTACTTTCTTTCATTACTTGGTTAATTCCAAAACCAAGGTTTGACCTAAATTAAAACCCCCAATCCCAACCCATTTTCCTCTCTTTTCTGTCTATAGGTTGCAGGTGTGCAGCTGTACTTTCAGATTTGGGCTCCATTTGCAGAGGCGGAAAAACCCTTTTTGTTTCATGGATTTTTCGGAGGACCGTGTACATTCCTGCCATGGTCCGAACAACTTTTCCTCAAATTTAGAGGGCGACTTTGTCTCAATATATTACTGCTAGATCTAGGTGCACAACTTCATCCGATACTCCGATCTCAAGTTATAATATGTTCTTTGTCACTTTTGCGCTACATAATCCAATCAATTACTTTCCATTTCAAATAGGAAGAGGGGGATTAGCTTATCATTCCTATTTCACTAAGTATTCTATCTTCTTCTTTGAAGGTTGAATCTAGTGAATTCTCCTCTCCTCTTCCAATGTAATTGGGTGAAAAGCGTTTAAAGGGAAATCCATAGTGAAACTCTCATCTCTCCTTGGAGGGAAAGGGTAGGTTTCCTCTTGATCTCTCATTCACACATTCACCACATTACACCCCCAACAAAGAATATATAAAACCATAGGTTAGAAAAACATAAATCATGCAACATAGATTTGTCAAAATAATCTAACATACAAAGTAAATGCGTTATTCCATCATGATATATTGATAATCATAATAAAAAAATGAGTTAAAATATTATAGGGTGAGAAAAATGTAATGAATATTTAGTCTAGAAATAATAAACCAATTTACATGAAAATAAAAATAGTATATTCAATATATTTATGAGGTGAATGTGAATAATTCAAGGTCTATCTTTCTCTATTGCTAGGAATCATGAAAATAAATCACTTGTACTAGTGTACTCTACCACTAGGTGATTTAGATATTTGATAAAAAGTAGGATCGCTTTAGATAACATGTTATATTGCTAAGAGATACAATACATATGGAACTTGGTTAAATAAACGATACCCATATATCCTCTCATTTAAATTATAATTAACCATTCAATTTATACTCATCTGTACATCACTGGAAAGCTTAAATATAAATGATACCCATGTTCTTTTCTCATTCAATTCACAACAGTTTTCTTTCCATTTGAAATAGAAAACGACGTGAAGGGATTGAGATTGGCATCCTCTAGAGCAAAACAAGAAAATAAATCACCTAGAGAAAAATAAGCAAGTAAATCACCTAAGTTTTAAATTGTTCAAATACAACAATGATAACTCTAGTCACACAATCCACATAGTTCAAGATGGAATAAAAAACTCTAAATATACAACAAGGCCCTAATTGATAACATAAAATTTTAGGTTAAAAAATCAAAGTAGTTTGTAATGGCTTAACTGATCTGGTCATTTGATTAAAGACTGGGGGTATTCAAACTAATGACAAATTCATATGGCTAGGGTGCAAATGTAGGGAAACAAAATATACTCACATGACAAAGGAAAAGTGGAATGATATTAAAATTTGCACGAGTTACAAAGAAATGTCAGGTAGAATAAAGTTAATAATGTGACAAAGTCACAGAAGGAAAACTAGTGGCAACAAGCATTAAATTGCATTAACTAATTTTAAGGTGCTAAACAACTTTGTATTCCATCGATAGAGCATGGAATAAGTGGCAATATACCTTAATTGCATAATTAAAAAGTTGTCATTAGCAAAAAAACCTAAATTGCATGATAGGAAGTATAATGTTGGGACGGACATCCAAAACATACAACTAAAATATTGAAATTACAACAATGTTTGTATGATCATGAGACAGAAGGTAAGGTGCTTGCAAATAACTCTAATCCAAGTAATTCATGAGAAGCAAATGCAATTGCATGACCCAAAAGGAAGGATGACTCAAAGTTATAAATCACACAATATTAGTATGAAATTTTACCATTGAAGATAAAATTGCACCCCCAACATACTTTTATGTGTGCAAGAACTTCGAGATTGACCTTGAAAATATCCTCCTTACAATGGTCACTAGTGTTCTTGAACTTCAATCTTTTCTATAGGCAACCTCCCATTTTTCATCATACCAAATCATTTGAATAGACCCATTCCATAATCCTGTGAATATTAATATAAGGGCCACAATAAATAAGACAAGACTTGATCATGACTTGGATTTGGGAAAATAATAAACATTAGTGGTGTAGGAGCACCTAGTGAAGCTAATGGAGCACTTCATCAAATTTTGGTTTGAAATGGCCTATGTTGGTCACAATTGAATAATAAATTTTTTTTTTATCCAAAGGGTGTTTTTAGTTTGTTTAGTGTGTTTAAGTGTCCTTTGTGTTTTAGTTTTGTTGTTTGTTGAGTTTTTGATCTATTTTTGACCTTTTATGCTTTGTAAGCCTAGAATGGGCAAATGTGGAAATATGGTCAAAACTCCTTATAAGGCCTTGATAGTCATTGAAATATGTTTGTATGGTTCTATAAAACCATTTCACATGGTGGAGTTAAGTCTATTTGGCTCACAAGTAAAAAATGCTCATTATACCAAAAATTGTCAATGTTGTCAAGCAACATTTTGACAATATTTGGAAAATTTGTAAAAACAATGCAAAAGGTGGTTATTGGTCCATACTTGGAAATTATTTAGGTTTTGATTTAATATTTAAATCCTCACACAACTTTTTATCAGGTTGGATTTCAAAGAAAAGAAGATTTCAATACAAAAACTCAAGATTTTGTCATTTTTCTTACACTTTTGCTCCAAATGGGATAGCAGTCCGTACTTCCTAAGAATTTGGCCATAATGTTTTCATTTGGGAATTTTTGACATGATGTGTTAAATCTATTTCACCTCGGTTTGTGTGTTGGTGTGAATTTTTAGCATTGTAGCAAAATTTTATCCTGTTCTCAGTTGAGTAAGGGTTTGGCTTCAATAATGGAAGCAACTTGATTTTATTTGGCTCTTTCTCCATGGCCTCTAAGAGTCATGTTTCTGTACATATCCTTCTTGTACACACAATTGTTTTTTTATTGGCAATGGCAAAGAAAGTGGTTTTTGTTGCTAACTAGGCGAGCTCCCATAGCCAAACTAGTGAACTTTCATGGTGAAAACAAAGTTGCTCTACAAACCCACACCAAGTGAACCTTATTTTGGTTTCCCAATCTGGAATTAAGTTTTATCAGAGCTTTTAAGACATATGGAAGAGTGTTCCAATGAATAATTAGTTGAGAAATTCATTTTGAGTAGCCAAAGTATTCAAATACAATGGTTTTGAGCACTTTTTCTCTTGAAACTTGGCTGCACATCAAGTGTTTGTCTTTATGATTGAAGGGAAGCAAGTTGGAAGGATTAATAATTATTGTAAAGACCTTCTCAAAATATTTTGTGTTATGAAGAAGAGTTTGGAATGGTGATAAGGTGTTTGAAGAGTTAAAACCCTTGAAAACCCTTGTTTTTAGGCATATTTATAGGACAACAATTGTACGATCAGGTGTAAGACCTCTTCAAAGAAAAAATTTGAAATATTTCCATAAAGGGTATCCATAAATGCAAAGGTTTCATGAGGTTTTTTGGCAGTTTGTGGAGTTATAAGCATTTTAGTAGTTTTGGAGGGCTAATTGGGGCTCGTTTCTTGTATCCCTATTTTGAGCTTTTCCTCAAATTGGGTAAGAATAAAATTGGAAAGACCATAAAATAAAGTTGAATTAAGCCTAAGAGGATGTTATAAAATGTCCTAGACCTCCTAAAACTCTTGGTGAGTGATCTTGGTGTTTGGGGCTAAGAAGCTAAGTTTCACTTTTGTGAGACTTGAGAACAAGTTTGAGTGAAAATGAGAACTAACATGGTAGGAAAATCTCAGGGTTGAAATGAATAATAGAGAAGGAAATAAATAAAATAAAAAGTACCTAAAAAAGTGACAAAACCTTCAAAAATTACCTTTGAGGGAACTTGTGAGGCAAATTGATTGTAAACACACAATTTGAGCCAATTTTTGATTATCTCCCTATCATAGTGGTATCAAAGTAAGAAGTAAGTCTTGCGTAGAAGTGAGTAGTTTCAAGATGGTGACCAATGCTGAGTTAGACAAGAAGCTATAAGACCAAGAAGAGGAAAATAGAGCACTAAGGGAGAGATTGGAGCAGCTAGAGATAAAACTATTTTCAGTAGAGGTCAAGACTGGAGAAGTGAGTGATAAGGTGGAAGATATGGGGAAAATGGTAGAAATAGAAGATGAGATCCCAATACCTGACCTTGTTCTTGAACAAGAACATTTCTTGAAGGCTTTGAAAGCATTGAGAGGGGCTGCCTTAACATGGTGGAAGTTCATTCAAGCTGAGAGAGAAAAAGAGGGGAAACAACCTATAGCAACCTGGAAAGGAATGGTGTCTAAGATCAAGGAAACCTACATACCAAATGATTATGAAATCCAACTACATAAGAAGAGGCAGAATTTGAAGCAAAGGGAGTTAGATGTGAGCAGCTATATAGAGGAGTTTCAAAGACTATGTTTGAGGTCAAAGGTTGTGGAAGATGATAACATAAAAGTTGCAAGATATCTCAATGGCTTGAGATGGAATATACAAGAAGAGTTGAGTTTGTTGTGTCCCAATACAATGTAGAAGTGCTACCAACTGGAACTCAAAATGGAAGAGAAAAGTAGGAAGAAGAAAGAACAAAGCAATAGAGGCAGAGGTAGGGGAAGAGATGGTAGAGGCCATAGAGGCCATTTTTTTGGAAGAGGAGCTTATCAAAGGTCCCAAGGGGAGTCCAAAATTATAGAGAAAAGTGGGGATTCTAATAGCAAAAGAATCTATAGAGGAAGGGGATCTAGCAACCCAAGTAGAGGGGGATCTAGTGGACTAGGAAGAGGGTCCTACTTCTCCATCATGAAGTGTTACAATTGCCAAAAGTTGGGTCATCTCGCCTATAGATGCCTTGATAAATATTCTTCATCTCAAGGAGGTGAAAGAAGAGTGACATATGTGCAAGAAGATGTAGCAAGTGGTAAGACACAAGAAGTGAGCTTAGCTTCAGAAGATGGGGAAATTTTAATGATGAGAAGAGTCTTGATTAAGGAGCCAAACAAAGAGGAACCAACTCAAACAAGATCTTTATTTAGAATCAAGTGAAAGATCATGGGTAAGGTTTGTAGAGTGGTGATATATTCAAGGTCTACAGACAATATTGTGTTAGAGGAAGCAACAAATAAACTTAAATTGGAGAGAGTTCCACATAGTAGTCCATATAAGGTCACTTGGCTCAACAAGGAGCAACATGTGGTGGTAAATGAACAAGTTTGGGTTGAGTTCACAATAGGGGGTTATAAGGAAAATTTTTGTGTGATATACTCCCAATGGATGCTTGCCACCTACTTTTGGGTAGGCAATGGTGTTGTATTTTGCCAAGATCAAGAGGTCAATGAAATGTACAAGATAGAGACATAATATGGGATAAGAATAAACTGTATTCTCATCAATAGAAAATGATCAATAATGATTCAATAGTTGTTGTTTCATACAATGTAGATGAGCCTGCTTATATAGGCAAGGCTAGGGATATGTATGAGCACACAAATATGACATGTAGCTCAATAAGAAACAAGGGTAGGTAAGAAATAGGTGTGGGTAGGTAGGAGAAATAATATAATATTCCACATGAGGTGGATCACCCACTGAAGGTGGAATTATCACTCCACAATAAGTGGATATGATAGTGTAATAACAAGATCAACACCATAAGAGGTGGAATTTCTCCTACACACACTATCCCAATGTGACACAAACACCCAAGTGTCTCATATCCAAACTACTATGAAATGCATTATCCTAAGTAAACTTAAGTAAGTGTAATAATATCCATGATGAATAATTATTTACACCAACACCCCCCCTTAAGTGCAACTTAGGGGAATGCACTTAAGTCTACAATGCAACTAAGTAATGCAAGATGGGTCCCGGCTACGAGGCCATGTTAGGTACCCATGAACAAATGCAAATGCATGCAAACCAATGCAATGAAATCTCTCACAAAGTGGGGAAAGAGAGAAAAACCCAATGGGAAAAAAACCCTCCCCCAAAAGAGAGATGAAAGATATACAAGAGAACTCTCAAAGAAGTATGTGAGGAACAAAACCCCATGTGAGGAAAAAGTCCCCCCCATATGAGAGAAGAAGAGAAGTCAAACTGTGATCCTCCCTCAATGAAGAATCTGCACCAATGATAGAAGCTCGATGTATGAAGAAACTGCTCCACGAACGTCGAACAACATTCCTCCCCTTAGGAAGAAACAAAACCAAAGGTGTATCCATGAAGTCTCCCCAATCATGAAGGGAAGATGTATGAAGAAAACTCATGATGAAAGGAATCTCTGAAAACTGCTCAAGTGTCCCCATGTCGATGCTGAAAGATACCCCTTCCAAAGGTGGTAAATTGTGCCACACTGCTGAAAAAGGAACTCCAACATCTAGTGGAGATGGATGTAGAACAATGTCCAAAGACTCATGTGTCTCCTCAAAGATTAAAGAGACCTCCTCCAACTGCTGTAAATAAGTATCCACAATCATGTCAACCTCGAAAGAATGATCATGTAGAGAATGAACAAGAGGGTCAGAGTGTGTCCTCGCAACAATCGAAGAAGAATCACCTTCATCAAAGAGAAGATGTATGTCATCAATGATGTCTCCCAAATCTGTAATGTAGGATTCCATAAACAAACCTGCAATATCTATCATGTAATCATCCCATGAATTTGAGGCTGGAAGACAATGAATATCCTGCTGCACTGAATCTCATGAAGGCAAAACTATCGCACTATCTGCATAATCAGGTGCAATAGGTGATGTGATATCAATATGAGAAGATGAAATACAAGACTCAAGAATGGGGTTACATGTGAGAATCCCCATGTTCAAGTGTCCAAAGTTCTCCTCAAAATCTGAACCATCATAATAAGTGTGATCATCATGTGTAGAATCATCAAATGTGAAATCATCATCATCAACAAAATCTGAAAAGGAGTATAACCGAGATGCATGATCAACCACCCCAGTTGCAATGATAGCTCTAGTCTCCATGTCTCTAATAAAAACTGAGTCAGGTGTGAACTCCACAACTCTGTTAGTTGCGCCATGTGTGATTTGATAGATAGAAAGGAGATTGTTTGTCAAGTGGGGTACACACAACACATCATTGAAGGAGTTATCCCCAATGTCAATAGATCCTTTCCCAATCACATCCATGTATGTATGATTGCCCATCAAAATCTGTGGCATGGTGCAAGGCTCAAATGTAGAGAACATAGACTGTGAAGATGCCATATGATGAGAAGCCCCTGAATCTAGAAGCCATCTCTCTGAATCATGACTGATAGTAGCACATAGAGCTTTTCCTTTTCTTGTTCCAAAAGAGTGAGTCTTCCCACTTGTAGAAGCCATGAATGCTTGCCCTTTTCCTTTTGAATGTGAGGAAGTGGAAGTTGATGAATCATCCTTCTTGTAGACTTTAGGCAAATCAATGTTATGCTTTTTGATGATGTGTGTAAGCTCATCAATCTTCTTAGTATGGCAACGATGTTCCTCATGACCAATCTTTTTACAATAAGCACAAGTAGGTCTCTCTCTCTTTGGTGAATTATGTTTCTTGGAAGAGGATGAATCTCCTTGTTGTGGAGAAGATTGTGCTTTTTCCTTAGGCTTTGATTGCCATTTCTTCTTGTTTGAGTTGTCCTTTCCTTGATTTCCTTTGTTTCCTTGATTTGCTACTAATGCTTGAGACTTAGAAGAAGCCTTAAGAATGCCCATGCTTATCAACTTAGTTTGTTCCATCATCAACATTTCATTGAAAGCATCAAATTTAGGCATTTTGTAGCTTGAACCCATTGTCATCCTATGAGTTTGGAAGCTAGAAACAAATGCTGCATATTCTTGTGGAAGCTTCCCTATCAAGTTGAATATCAATTGAGTATCCTTTTTATCAATGCCACAATCTTTGAGTTGTGCCCTCAACTCATTTGCCTTAGTGACATAATCTTGTATAGTATCAAAGTTCTTGGGATCTAACATGGTGAGATCACTATCAATTTGATATCCCCTAATCTCATCAACTTGACCATACAAGTCTTGAAACTTTTGCCAAGCATCCTTGATTAGAGTGCATTTCTCAATATGAAAAATGAGATCCTTTGATACATACTTTCTTAAGGTACCAATTGCCATGATATTTTTAGTGAGCCAATCTAAGTGACCAACTAGATCAGCCTTAGGATCAGCTGGAGCAACAATAGTTCCATCAATGTAATGAGTGAGTCCTTTTTCCATAAGTTTACTCCATGCATCAATTTTCCAAGTAGCATAATTATGTGGAGTTAAGAGAGGAAACTTATAAGAACCCATAGCAGCAAAAAGGAAAGAACACAAGAGCACAAAAGCACAAGAGACACCCCCCCAAATTCAATCAATCAAAGTACCCCCCCAAAAGTGATGATTTTGGCACTTTATACTTAGTGCGATTACAATGAGCCACTTGCAAAACAAGACAAAGTGGACTTATGATGCAAATTTTACAACTTCTCAAATGAGATACAAGAGACTTCAATCAATAGTGCAATGAATCTAACTGAGATTCAAACAAATATACAAGTACCAAGAGAGCCAAAAATGACCAAGATCTGAAAGTACAATTTCTACTTACAATGACATCAATCTGATAGCATCATGTGAAAGTAGACGAACAAATACGCACTTTCAAAAAAAACGGCACCTAAAAAGGAGGTCAGATGACCCCAAACGAAGCCTCTGAAGTTGCAAAAACTGGGATTACTCAGGGGCAGTCACCAAAAACTGCATTTTCTGAAAAATCCGTGCATCAAAATCAAAAAATTCTTTCACCACTGCGGAGAGCACGAAATTCTAGCCCATTTCAAAAAAAAATTGCACCCAAAAAGGAGCAAAAATGAGCAAGTTATGGCCATTTGAAGTTGAACTGCAAAATCAAAAATGCAAATGAGAGGGGGTCCAAAAATTTTCAAACCCTGCTGATGTGGCGCTGATGTCAGCAAAACACTATGTTAAATTTGATGGCCGTATAACCGTCGCAAAAACTTCGGTTCCCTGGCTGACTGAGCGTCCGTACCATACGGACAGATGACGTGTCCGGGTGACTGTGCGTACGGAATGTTGCGTGTCACTGTACGGAGGATCTGCGTGGCGTGCTGACTGTGCAAGACGTACTGTATGGGAATCATTGATGTGGCAGGCTGATGTGGTGTACCGATTAGCTGCGTTCGTTGACTGGACTGTCCGCATGGCAGACGAGCTGGCACTGCTCGGACGGGCGGTGTTGAAGGCGGAGGGCGCCGGTGGCAACACGACACTGCGGGGGCCGCTCGCGGGAAGAGGTGGCTGGGAGCTTGGGCGCGGCGGCGGAGGTGGCGCCGGGAAGCGGCGCTAGCCGGGAGGAGCAGGGGACGCTGCGCGCGGGGAACCGTCGGTGGCGGACGAGCGGCCGATGGACGGCGGGCGCCGAAGGTGGTGCAGGTTGGACTGCGTGCACGGACGGACGAACTCGGCACGGAGGACAGGGTATGGGCTGCGCAAGTTGGAGAAGCCTGCAGACCTGCAAACAGGTACCGCGATGGTACGGCGAGCACAGGGGGGGGGTCTGCAGACCCCCCAAAATTTGGTTTTTCTTTTTTTTTTATTTTTCTATGCTTTTTCAATTTTTTTTTGATCGAAATTTTTTCAACTTTGCAATTTTTTTGATTTTTGATTTTTTGAAAACAATTTTTTCAGAAATTTTTTTTTTTTTTTCGAATATTAATAAAAAAATTTCGAAATCCGTACGATATAGGCAAAAATGGAGAAAAAAATTTTCTCACCAAAATAGGCCAACTTTATAACCAAAATTCATGGAAATGGCCTTCCGGACGCAATGGTGAGGTCGGATCTGGTCTAGAACGCCTCCAAATGATGATGCTCCTCAGATCTGCCTCTTGACGTCACAATAATGCCTCTTCAAGACGAATCAATGAGACTCCAATAGCTCTGATACCATGTTGGATTTTGCCAAGATCAAGAGGTCAATGAAATGTACAAAATAGAGACATAATATGGGATAAGAATAAACTGTATTCTCATCAATAGAAAATGATCAATAATGATTCAATAGTTGTTGTTTCATACAATGTAGATGAGCTTGCTTATATAGGCAAGGCTAGGGATATGTATGAGCACACAAATATGACATGTGGCTCAATAAGAAACAAGGGTAGGTAAGAAATAGGTGTGGGTAGGTAGGAGAAATAATATAATATTCCACATGAGGTGGATCACCCACTGAAGGTGGAATTATCACTCCACAATAAGTGGATATGATAGTGTAATAACAAGATCAACACCATAAGAGGTGGAATTTCTCCTACACACACTATCCCAATGTGACACAAACACCCAAGTGTCTCATATCCAAACTACTATGAAATGCATTATCCTAAGTAAACTTAAGTAAGTGTAATAATATCCATGATGAATAATTATTTACACCAACAAATGGCAATTTGATATAAAAGCCATTCATAATGGTGAGAATAACTCTTATTCTTTTCAAAAAGATGGAGTCACATATAAAATTCAGTCCTTAAATGGTGAAGGAGAGGGATGCAAGTCTAAAAAGCCAAATGCCTTATTGGTGAGTGAAAAAGAGTTCATAACTACTCTTGAAGAGGGTGAGGGTGTGGGGTTTTCTCTCACAGTGAAACCAAAGGAAGAAAAGAAAGGAAAGAAGGTTCAAATACCTCAAGAAGTTCAACAAATACTAGACAAATTCAAATAAATCATAAGTGATGGAGCACCAACAACCCTACCACCTACTAGAGCCATAAGCTATCAAATTGACTTCATTCCTGGACCCTCAATACCCAACAAAGCAGCCTACAAGATGACCCCAGAATAGAATAAAGAAGTGGCTAGACAAATACAAGAGTTGTTAGATCAAGGTTTGATAAGGAAGAGCATAAGTCCTTGTGTCGTACCTACAGTGTTAGCACCAAAGAAAGGAGGAACATGGAGGCTATGCATAGATTCAAGAGCCATTGACAGAATCACTATCAGATATAGATTCCCTATCCCAAGGATTGAAGATTTGATTGATTGCTTGGAGTGAAAAATATTTCACAAAGATTGACCTCAAGAGTGGTTACCACCAGATCAAGATAAAGGAAGGTGGTGAGTGGAAAAAAGCCTTCAAAACTAATGAAGGATTTTATGAGTGGCTTGTTATGCCATTTGGTCTCACTAATGCTCCTAGTACATTCATGAGACTCATGAATGAAGTTCTTAATGATTTTATTGGTAAATTTGTTGTTGTATACTTAGATGATATCTTGATTTTCAATAGAACTAAAGATGAACATCTAATGAATCTTATATTTATATTGCAACAATTGTATGATGAGCAACTAACAATAAAATTGGAGAAGTGTGAGTTTATGAAGCAAGAACTAGTCTATCTTGGTTTTGTAGTTTTAGCTGGAGACTTGAAAATTGACACATGAAAGGTGGAAGCCATCACTAATTGGAAAACTCTAAAAACAACAAGTGAAGTGCAAAGTTTTCATGGTTTGGCACAGTTCTATAGGAAGTTTATTAGGGGATTCAATGAGATTTGTGCACCTATGCTAGATACTATTAAAGGTGGAGTCAGGACAAAGTTTCAGTGGACCACATAAGCTAATAAGGGGTTTTAACTCTTGAAACAAAAGGTAGCTACACAACCAATACTCATTCTTCCTAGTTTTGATAAGTTATTCACTATTGAATGTGATACAAGTAACATAGTTGTTGGTGCTATTTTGAGTCAAGATAATAGGCCAGTAGCTTTCTTTAGTGAAAAGCTTAATGATGCAAAAAAAAGTATTCATCCTATGATCTTGAATTGTATGCTCTTGTCCAAACTCTTCGGAAATGGAGGCACTATTTGCTACCCAAATAGTTTGTTGTTTACATAGATAATCAAGCTCTTAGTTTTTTGAATTCACAAGATAAGTTGAGTCATAGACATGTTAAATGGGTTGAGTACTTGCAATCATATACATTTTCCATTAAGCATAAAAAGGGACAATGTAATAAAGTAGTAGATGCTTTGAGTAGAAGGCTACTAATAGTGCAAGAAGTGCAGATTCATAGTATTGGAGTTGATTGCTTCAAGGATTTGTATCCAAATGATGAAGATTTTGCAGCCATTTACAAGGTTTGTCAAGAATTTCAAAACCATTTTCATAGTGAATATGCTGACTTTACCTTGCAAAATGGTTTGTTGTTTAGAGGTGGACAGTTGTGTGTTCCCAAAGGCTCTATGAGGGAAAATACGATCCAAGAGAAGCACAATGGGTGTTTGAGTGGTCATTTTGGTCTAAACAAGACATTGGAACTTGTGCAACCTTTCTACTATTGGCCAAGAATGCAAAGGGATATTAGGAGGTATGTTGAACAATGTATGGTTTGTCAAAAGGCAAAAGGTACATCTACTAATGCATGTCTTTATCAACCATTACCCATTCCTACAAGGCAATGGGAATTTGTAAGTATGGATTTTGTGGTTGGTTTATCCAAAAGAAAGCTAGGTTTTGATAGCATTTTTGTTGTTGTTGATAGCTTCAGTAAAATGGCACATTTTGTTCCTTGCAAAACTACTCATATGATAGGCTGAACCAAAAGACAAGTTAGTACCCAATCTTTTCCAAAGAGTTTTCCAAAAATGTCGATCTTCACAACTCCCCAAACTGATGGCCAAACAGAGGTGGTCAATAGGACACTTGGTAACCTCTTAACGTGTTTGACAAAAGAGCATGGACAGAGTTGGGATTAGATTCTTCACCAAGAAGAGTTTTCTTACAATGATAGTGTCAATAGGTCTACTAGGAAGAGTCCTTTTGAGATAGTATATGGTATGCACCCAAGGGGTGTTATGGAGTTGAGAAACCTTGGTAATGTGCAACAAAGAAGTGGTCAAGCTGATGATGCAACTCAATCTATGAAGGAGGTCCATGATCAAGTAAAGAAAGCTCTCCAAGATACCTCACAAAAGGTCAAAGATAGAGTTAATGCAACAAGGAAAGATGTATAATTTTCAGTTGGTGACTTTGTGATGGTGCACTTAAATAAGTCCAGACTTCAAAAAGGAATTCCAAGTAAACTCCAAATGAGGAGGATAGGTCCTTGTAAATTTTTGGCTAAGTATGGCTCTAATGCTTATAAGATTGATTTTATAGCTTCCCAATGAGGATGAGAGAGTTTCAAATGTTCACCAATCACTTTCAGACTTGCCTCTTCCTTCTACACCCATGCCTCAAGCTAGAAAGGTTTTGGATTCTAGGATTCTCAAAAAGACTCGGCACCAAGTCTATATGGAGCATTTGATCAAGTGGAGGAAAAAACCAAACTCCGAGGCTACTTGGGTACCTGAATCAAAATTTCTTTAGTCTAGAATTGATCCCTTATTTGTGCTCAACCGAGTCACTTGACTTCTTTGTCTTTGGGGGAGTATGGTGCAGGAGCACCTAGTGAAGCTAATGGAGCACTTTATCAAATTTTGGTTTGAAATGGCCTATGTTGGTCACAATTAAATAATGGAATTTTTTTTTTGTCCGAAGGGTTTTTTTAGTGTGTTTAAGTGTCCTTTATGTCTTAGTTTTTTTGTTTGTTGAGTTTTTGGTCTATTTTTGACCTTTTATGCTTCATAAGCCTAGAATGGGCAAAATGTGGAAATATGGTCAAAACTCCTTATAAAGCCTTGATAGGAATTGAAATATGTTTTTAAGGTTCTAGAAAACCATTTCACATGGTAAAGTTTATTCTATTTGGCTCACAAGTCAAAAATGCTCATTATACCAAAAATTGTCAATGTTGTCAAGCAACATTTTGACAATATTTGTAAAAAAAATGAAAAAGGTGGTTATTGGTCCATACCTAGGAATGATTTAGGTTTTGAGTGACTATTTAAATCCTCACATAACTTTTTATGGGCTGGAATTCGAAGAAAAGAAGATTTCAATACAAAAACTCAAGATTTTGTCTTTTTTCTTACACTTTTTGCTCCAAATGGGATAGCAGTCCATACTTCCTAAGCATTTGGCCATACTATTTTCATTTGGGAAGTTTTTCCATGTTGTTTTAAATCTCTTTCACTTGGGTTTGTGTGTTGGTGTGAATTTTTAGCATTGTAGCAAAATTATTTTGTTTTACCCTATTCTCGGTTGATTAAGGGTTTGGCTTCAATAATGGAAGCAACTTGATTTTATTTTGCTCTTTCTCCATGGCCTTTGAGAGTAAAGTTTTTTTACATATTCTTCTTGTACATACAAGTTTTTTTTAATTGGAAATGGCAAAGAAAGTGGTTTTTGTTGCTAACTAGGCGAGCTCCCATAGCTCAGCTAGTGAACTTTCATGGTGAAAACAAAGTTGCTCTACAAACCCACACCAAGTGAACCTTGTTTTAGTTTCCCAAGGTGGAATGAAGTTTTATCAAAGTTTTCAAGCCAAATGGAAGAGTTTTCCAATTAATAATTAGCTGAGAAATGCATTTTGAGCAGCCAAAGTATTGAAATACAATGGTTTTGAGCACTTTGTCTCTTGAAACTTGGTTGCACATCAAATGTTTGTCTTTATTCTTGTAGGGCAGGAAGTTGGAAGGCTTCATAATGATGATACAAACCTTCTCAAAATATTTGGTGGTTTGAAGAAGAGCTTAGAATGGTGATAAGGTGTTTGAAGACTTAAAACCCTTGAAAATCATTGTTTTTAGGCACATTTATAGGACATCAATTGTACGGTCCTGTCAGACCTGCTCATAGAAAAAAAATTGAAATATTTCCATAAAGGGTATCCATAAATACAAAGGTTTCATGAGGTGTTTTGGCAGTTTGTGTAGTTATAAGCATTTTAGTAGTTTTGGAGGATTGATTGGGGTTCTTTTCTTGTAGCCCCATTTTGAGATTTTCCTCAAATCGGCTAAGAGGAAAATTGGAAAGATCATCAAACCAAGTTGAATTAGGATGTTAGACAATGTCCTAGACCTCCTGCAACTCTTGGTGAGTGATCTTGGTGTTTGGAGCTAAGAAGCTAAGTTTCAATTTTGTGAGACTTGAGAACAAGTTTGAGTGAGGAGGCAATACGAAATTTTTACTCAACACCTCCCTGCTGCAAGATGAGGAAGTCCTAAATGCCATCAAAATAGTTAGACTCTTCAACTTGTAGCCACAACATCCCCAATCCCACATTCTCAGATGGAAGAGGAACATTTCCTCTTGGCAGAAATTATTCCAAACCATTGGCCAGAAAAAAGCCAAGGATTTTAGATTCCTAGAGAAAACCCTTACTCATCAGCTTCACTCTCTAGAAAAAGAAATATAAATGAAACCCTCCTCCCCTACCTTGGCCAAATGGTTCTCTGAGGCTAGAGATATCCTCAAAAAACATCAACAGGTTAAAATCAGAGATGCCTTCATCAGAGCCTGTAATCACTAGCTCAAGTTAGGAGATAAAGGCTCCAAAAATTTATTTAATCTTCTGAAACAAAAATAGACCAGAGAAAAAATCGATAGAATAATGGTAGAAGATAAGGAACTCCTGAATATCAATGATATCAAAGATGCATTCGAAGTGCTTTACAAGACTTTGTTTACCTCAAAGGATAATGAGGCCTCGAAAGATGCTCAAACTAAATGTACTACCATTATTCTAAATAAAATCTCTGAGGATGACGCTCTCCTCCTCAAAGCTAGGATCTCCATGCAAGAAATTGCTGATGCCATTAAGGCTCTCAAGGATAATAAGGCCTTAGGCGCCGATCGATTTCCTGCTGAACTCTATAAAACCAACATTGACTGGATCACTAATGACCTCTATGATATTTACAATGAATCACTTGACACTGGCACCCTGGGGGAGTTCATCAATATGGGTATTGTTAAACTTATCCCAAAAGATGGGGACAAAGCCCTCATAAAAAGTTGGAGGCTAATTACCCTCCTCAACATCTCCTACAAAATCTTAGCCAAAGCCTTAGCCTCCTACCTTGAGAAGATCCTTCCCAAGTTCATTTGCTCTACCCAAATTGGATTCATCAAAGGCAGGTATATCTTGGAGAATCTTGTAACCAGTTGGGAATCCATAGAATGGGCCAGAACCTTGAACCAAGACTCTCGCAATAAGAAATTTTTACTCAACATCTCCCTGCTGCAAGACGAGGAAGTCCTAAATGCCATCAAAATAGTTAGACTCTTCAACTTTCAGCCACAACATCCCTAATCCCACATTCTCAGATGGAAGAGAAACATTTCCTCCTGGCAGAAATTATTCCAAACCATTGGCCAGAAAAAAGCCAAGGATTTTAGATTCCTAGAGAAAACCCTTACTCATCAGCTTCACTCTCTAGAAAAAGAAATACAAATGCAACCCTCCTCCCCTACCTTGGCCAAATGGGTCTCTCAGGCTAGAGATATCCTCAAAAAACATCAACAGGTTAAAATCAAAGATGTCTTCATCAAAGCCTGTAATCACTAGCTTAAGTTTGGAGATAAAGGCTCCAAAAATTTCTTTAATCTTCTGAAACAAAAATAGACCAAAGAAAAAATCGATAGAATAACGGTAGAAGATAAGGAACTCCTGAATATCAATGATATCAAAGATGCATTCGAAGTGCTTTACAAGACTTTGTTTACCTCAAAGGATAATGAGGCCTCAAAAGATGCTCAAACTAAATGTAGTACCATTATTCTAAATAGAATCTCTGAGGATGAAGCTCTCCTCCTCAAAGCTAGGATCTCCGTGCAAGAAATTTCTAATGCCATTAAGGCTCTCAAGGATAATAAGGCCTTAAGCCCCGATTGATTTCCTACTAAATTCTATAAAACCAACATTGAATGGATCACTAATGACCTCTATGGTATTTAAAATGAATCACTTGACACTGGCACCCTGGGGGAGTTCATCAATATGGGTATTGTTAAACTTATCCCAAAATATGGGGACAAAGCCCTCATAAAAAATTGGAGGCTAATTACCCTCCTCAACGTCTCCTACAAAATCTTAGCCAAAGCCTTAGCCTCCCGCCTTGAGAAGATCCTTCCCAAGTTTATTTTCTCTACCCAGATTGGATTCATTAAAGGTAGGTATATCTTGGAGAATCTTGTAACCAGCTAGGAATCCATGGAATGGGCCAGAACCTTGAACCAAGACTCTCGCAATAAGAAATTTTTACTCAACACCTCCCTGCTGCAAGATGAGGAAGTCCTAAATGCCATCAAAATAGTTAGACTCTTCAACTTGCAGCCACAACATCCCCAATCCCACATTCTTAGATGGAAGAGGAACATTTCCTCTTGGCAGAAATTATTCCAAACCATTGGCCAAAAAAAAGCCAAGGATTTTAGATTCCTAGAGAAAACACTTACTCATCAGCTTCACTGTCTAGAAAAAGAAATACAAATGCAACCCTCCTCCCCTAACTCGGCCAAATGGATCTCTGAGGCTAGAGATATCCTCAAAAAACATCAACAAGTTAAAATCAGAGATGCCTTCATCAGAGCTTGTAATCACTAGCTCAAGTTTGGAGATAAAGGCTCCAAAATTTCTTTAATCTTCTGAAACAAAAATAGACCAGAGAAAAAATCGATAGAATAATGGTAGAAGATAAGGAACTCCTGAATATAAATGATATCAAAGATGCATTCGAAGTGCTTTACAATACTTTGTTTACCTCAGAGGATAATGAGGCCTCGAAAGATGCTCGAACTAAATGTAGTACCATTATTCTAAATAGAATCTCTAAGGATGAAGCTCTCCTCCTCAAAGCTAGGATCTCTGTGCAAGAAATTACTGATGCCATTAAGGCTCTCAAGGATAATAAGGCCCTAGGCCCTGATCGATTTCCTGTTGAATTCTATAAAACCAACATTGACTGGATCACTAATGACCTCTATGGTATTTACAATGAATCACTTGACACTGGCACCCTGGGGGAGTTCATCAATAAGGGTATTGTTAAACTTATCCCAAAAGATGGGGATAAAGCCCTCATAAAAAAATGGAGGCTAATTACGCTCCTCAATGCCTCCTACAAAATCTTAGCCAAAGCCTTAGCCTCCTACCTTGAGAAGATCCTTCCCAAGTTCATTTGCTCTACCCAAATTGGATTCATTAAAGGCAAGTATATCTTGGAGAATCTTGTAACCAGCCGGGAATCCATGGAATGGGCTAGAACCTCAAACCAAGACTCAGCCATGTTCCTTGTCGACTTTGAGAAAGCCTATGACAGGGTGGAATGGGACTTCATCCTCATGATGCTCAAAGCCTTTGGCTTCCCTAGGAAATTTTGTGATTATGTTCAGATCCTCCTCAAAGACACATTCGCCCTGATCAAAGTCAATGGGACTCTTTCCCAACCTATTCCTCTTTCTAGATCAATTAGGCAGGGCTGCCCCCTTACCCCTACTCTGTTTGTCATTGCATCAGATGCCCTATACTATCTCCTTAGAGATGACACCCTATCCCCTAGAGTCCATGGCATTAAGATTCCAGACGACTCTGAATTGCTGACCATTTAGTTTGCTGATGATACCTCATTGTTCCTGAAGCTCTCTAGGCATCATATCAATTCCCTTAATAAAAAACTTGACACCTTTGGTAGAGCATATGGCGCCCGGATTTCCAACTCCAAATCCATCCTACTTGGGTGGGAAGATAAACCTCTGGACTGGTTTCAGCAAATTGGATATGCATGGGGAGGACCTAACAAGATAGTTAGATACCTCGATATCCCCTTCTCCGTATCTCCCTCTCTCAGAGACATGTGGAGCTAGGTTAAAGAAAAAATAGATAGAAAGCTCAACAAGTGGGACAATAGGTTCCTCTCCCTAGATGGCAGGATTCAAGTCTATAGAAAATCCTCTCCTCCTACAGTATTTACTATTCCTCTATGTGGATGTTCAACAACTACCAATTTTTTGAAATCCAAAAGGCTATCAGATGATTCCTATGGTCTGATGGCAAGGGAAAAAGGAAAGCTCACGCAGTCAAATGGACCTGGTGCCACTTAGACAAAAAACTTGGTGGATTGGGCCTTAAGGATCTTAGGCTGCAAGGAATCTCCCTCGTGGCCAAATGGATATTCCATGCACTGGAAGAACAAGAACCTTGGAAGATTCTCATAAGAAACAACATACAAAATATTGTTCCCAAGACTACCAAATCCTGGAAAGCCCTCTCGCTCAGTGACTTGATTGCAGGTGGTTTCCCTATGTCTGTCCAAGGCACTTGGGTGTTTAAATCCATCTGGAAAGCTTGAGAGCATGTGCATAGACTTATTGACAACTCTAGCATTAACTGTGATAGTACCCTCCACGGTGAAAGGTCAATATGGTGGAACCTATATCATAACTCTAAACCCATTGCCTTAACCCAAGGATGCTCTGCTAAGTACTGGAAAAATAAAGGAATTAAGTATCTTATGGATATCCTAGAACATGATAATCTTATTAGCTGGGAGAGTCTTAGCAATAAGTATGGTCACCCTGCTTCACATAAGAGAACCTACAACATGATTAAAAATGCATGCACGCCCTTTAATCTCCCTAGGAGCACACATGTAGATGCTCATAGGTACCTTACATTCCTATGGAAGGATGGCTCCACCCTCCCCAAGATCAAAGCCAAATCTATTTATAACATGCTCAATAATGATACCTCCGATCATATTAATACTCTGTGGTATGTTGACCATAACCCCCACACATGGCAGAAAACCTTTGAGAAGTTATGGCGATCCCCCATCCCCCCTAAGGTCAAATGCTTCAGGTGGCAACTTATACTGGATAGACTACCTATTAGGAATAAATCGGCTGCATACGACCTATGCTCTGTTTGCAGAAAAACTGAGACTGCGTGCCATATTTTCTTTGACTGCCCTTTTGCTAGAGAAATTTGGTTAATGTTTGGAATCTCTATCACAGAACATGTATGTACTCTTGATATAATTACTAGTTTTATTCATGGACTGAGGAAGGATGCTAACATAGTTTGGCAAATTCTATCTTCCTTCATACTTTGGTTTATTTGGAAACTTAGGAATGAGGAGAAGTTTCAAGGCAATGCAAGGGAACTTACTGGTTTTTTTAAAAAACTCACACATTACAAAATTGTTGTGCAGGTTTGCTTTCTGATGAACATTGAGAGGAACAAACTCCTGCGATTCCTCAAAGACGATAGAGCAACCATGTTTTTCTATGAGATGTAAGACAGTTATGAATGGGCCAGGCTCACAGAGAACCAAACCTCCTTTGATAATGCAGTAAAGAAGCTGATAAAGGAACTGCAGGATAATAATCCTCCTCCCTTCAACAAGATAGAGATGTGCTCCTAGATCCTGGACAGAAAGAAGGTGGTCTAGATGGAAGGAGCACAAGGCTGGACCACATGGCTGGAGGATCAAGATGAGGTTTTGCAGTAGTGTCCCTTGGTAATAATCTATATACTCTTCAACATCCCCCTTTTTTGTTGTGATTAGGTGATAACTGTATATGCTGCTTGCTTAGTCTCAAAGGTTTCATAGTTTGGCGGTTGAGGCTCTGCCTCCCGTAAGCTCTTTTTGTATAAACTTTCTGATTTTCGGTCTCTCGATTTCTAATACAAAAAATAAATAAATGACGATGGTACAATTATTTATAATATATTAGACATAAGATATAATTTTTAATATTATTATATAATGTTTCATTTAATATAAATTATATTATAATTTATAATTAATATACAATGTAGCTTTTATATAGTATAAACTAAATTGTATTATTATATATTATATTGTACATAAGGTAAATTATTAAATTATTTTTAAAATAATAAATTATAAGTTTGATATTTCCATTGATTCAAAATAACCATTCTCAAGACTATTAGATTTTGTGTTATTGTTTTTTGAATCAAGATTCATCATTGGTCACCTTTAGACATAATATACCTTTTGTTAATAATATTATGGTTATATTTATTAGCATATTATTTTCTATAATATAAATTAATATATATAAATATAAAATAATACATAATTTAATATATAGTATATTTTAATATAGTATAAATTATATTGTCTCTGGGACCTCCTTTATTTCTCACTTTACCCTATTTATCTCTATCTTCCTATGTCTCCTTGTCGCTCTCTATCTATATCTCATTATATTTTATAAAAAATCACTCCATCACTCTCTCTCTCTCTCTCTCTCTCTCTCTCTCTCTCTCTCTCTCTCTCTCTCTCTCTCTCAATATCTATCTCCCTATCCCCCCTTCTTTCTATCCATCTATGATGTATATACATTCTCTCTCTACTTTTATTTATACCGATCTCTCACTCACACACACACCTCCCTATTTCTCCCTCATTATCTCTATCTCTGTCTTTATCTCCTCATTTTTCCCCTGTCTATCTCTCTTTATACCTCTCTATTTTCTATATCACCTTCTTTTTCTAACTCTTGCCCATTTTACCTCTATGTCCATATATCTTGTGCTCCCTCTCTATCCATACTTCATTATATTTAGCTCTCTATTATTCACTCCATCTCTCTTTATTATTATAAATATAAATATTAAATTATTATAATTAATAACTAATTAAATTATTATTATTTAAATATTAATATAAAAATTCAAGCTTAATACCTTTTTCATTAACAAAAATAATATAGTTTTACCAGGGGTTGCGTTTTGGTACTAATTAGTTTTGGTTTGGTGTTGCTTAGTGTTTAGTTCTAGGTTTTGTTTTCATCTAGTTTTGGCTTTTTGCTGTGGTGGCTAGTGTTAATGTTGGGTTTTCTTATACCCCATGAGACCCCTTTCATCTGCCTTTTGGTTGTTATGTAAGAGTTCAATCTCTCTCCTACTTTATTTAATCAGAGCTAATATAGTTTTACATAGTACAAATTAAATTAATATATAAATATAATACAATATATAATATATATTTTACATTATACAAATTAAATTATATGTAATATAATTATATTTATTGATATATATAATCTCTCTCCCTCCCCCCCCCCCCCCCCGCTCTCTCTCTCCATTATCTCTCTATCTCTCTCTCCCTTGCAAGTCCTCCCTATCCCCCCTTTTATTTCTATCTCTACCTCTCTCCCCTTCTCTTCCCCCATATCTCTATCTCTCCCTCTCTTTATCCCCCTCAATTTGTCTCCCCCCTCTCTCTTCCTTTTTATCATTCCCTTCCCATCTCCCTATCTCTCTCTATATTTATCTCTCTCGTTACCTTTCTCTATCTCTATCTATTTCTCTCCCACTTCCTATCTCCTTCTATCTTTATGTCAGCCCTATGTTCATCTCTTGCCCTCTATATCTATACATGTCCTCCTATCTCTATCCATCCATCTCTCTTCCTCTCCCTCTTATATTATAACTCTATACATGTATCTCTTTGCCTCTCTATCTCTATGTCTCCATATTTCTTTTTCCACTTCTCCCTCTATCTTTATCTCATTATCTCTCCATCTCTCTCTACATCTTTTTATATAGCATTTTGCATCTCTATCATTATCTTTCTACCACTCCCTCCCTCAATCTTTCACTATCCATATCTCTCTCCTCCATTTCGATATCTATATGCATCTTCATCTCTATCTTCCTCTTTATCTCTATCCCACCCCTCTCTCTCCATTATCTCTCCCTTTTGCGTCCCTATCTCTTCCCCCTTTTCTCTACTTCTCTCCCTATTGCAAACATAATGTGAGCTTGTTTGTAATGGAGCTTAATTATCTTCTTGATTCAAAGGTTTTATTTCGGTCATGTTTGGATCCTTCTTAGTGGATGCATAACTATTTTGAATCTATCATTTCTTTATTGAGCCCTTTGTTATGCAAGCAACATCATTTTCTAAATGGCCTACCAATTGACCTTATGTACAACTCACATCTATACAACTAATAGACCATTTTTTTCCCTAATTAACCTTCCACACCTCTTTAGGGTGCCCATTAACCAAGATGCAAATACTATTTATAAGCCTTAAACCACACGCTAAACAACATATTAAGCTTAGACAATGTCTATCAACTCTGAATGTTTAACTTTTAAGTCTAGAAGTCAAAACTTAGTATATGTGATTTAAGCATCTGATTATAATACTTGTATGTTTATATAACCTAACGTCCACATTCCCAATTAAAAAAACAAAACAAAGAATCTATTTGCTTATTCGACGAGTTTAAAGTAAGAGTATTCTCTCTTGCAAGTGAGCCGGTCTTAAACCGAAGTCTGTCAAAATCACTCACGTATATTGACTGAAATAATACATTACGATGTGATTTGCCAATACTTCTGTACATTTTGTACGCGACATTTTTGCGAGTCTCCAGACGGGGTTGATCGTCGTTGTGCTATAATGCGGACCCCCTTTAATTTCGCGTCTGTAGCCACAATTACATTTACAAATTTCTAAACAATCAAACTAGTACAAATGTCAGTCGTTAGAATACCTCCCAAAAAAAATGGTACAAGTAAATCTATCCGCAATTTGCGATCCCTGCTACTCACGGCCCACTCCAATTGACTTTCTAACTGTATTGCTTACCATGTTAATCTGTAAACTTATTACGAAAGCGCAATTTGTTGAATGTTTTTTAAAGACGAGTTGACTGACTCAAGAACAAATACAATGTATTTTGGCTACATAAAAATAAGCTTCAAGTTTCCTAAATTGGTCCATGAAAGCTTAAGCGCCGTTCTACAAATTAACCATGGCAGGATTGTCAAGTATGGTGTAAATAAGAGCTCACTTCTTTGTTTGATTTTCGTTGCACCGTGGGCGGTTTTGCAGCTCTTGTCCAAGAGAATTTCACTGAGTTTGTTTCAACGATTTTTTAAAATCCTAATCGTTATATTAGGTTTGAACAAATTTATACTATTTACGCTGTTACAGAGCGTGACAAGAGTATGTAACACGCAGAAAACTTTAACAGTCAAGTGAACCCAACGTCCACATTCAGCTAGAAAAACTGTTCTAAGAGGTTTATAAATCCACTTTTTCCATATTAGTATGGAGGCTTTATTATATTAGGGTATGTGTCTTTGTGAAAGAGACATTATCATTCAAGTATTATGCCGTAGACAAAAGTACAAATTATAATTGAATCTAAATATTAAGCAATTGTATCTTGGTGTGCAATGGGTATGTCGAAGAGGTGTGCAAGGTTGATTAGAGAAGAATTTGGTTTATTTCTGCATAAAATTGTGTAGTAAATGAGGTCAATTGGTATGCTATGATGTTGTTTGTACAACAAAGGTCTCAATAGAGAAGTGATAGCTTAACATCAACTATGCATCCACTTACAAAGATCTAATCATAACCAAAACAAAACCTTTGAATAAAAAAGATAATCAAGTTTCATTACCAACAAGCTCATGTTATGTTTGCAGAAAGGTGAGAGTGGGAGAGAGGTTGAGATAGGGCTAGAAAGAGGGATACATAGAGTTTGAAGAGTGAGAGAGATGGGTAAAGCGATAGTAGAGATAGAGAAGAAGATATAAATGGAGAAAGAGGAGAGGAATATGGGGAGAAGGAGAGAGAGAGAGAGAGAGAGAGAGAGAGAGAGAGAGGGGCAAAGGAATAGATAGAGATGGAAATGTAAAATAAATAATGGGAAAGAGAAGGAGATATAGAAAGATAAAGATAAAGATAAAAAGTGATATATATATATATATATATATTGGTAGAGAGATATAGTGATAACTAGATAGAGATAGAGGGAAAGATAGATAGATATAAGAAGTAAGAGATATAGATACAAAGGTCTAAAAAGAGGGAGAAAAAGAGAGAGGGGGAGAGAGATGGATGGAGACAAGGAGACATGCCTAGAGATATAGGAGAAGAGATGAAGAGGAAAAAATAGATAGAGAGATAAAGAGAGGTAGAGATAAATACATAAAGATATGAAACAAAGAGGGAGAGACTGAGGAACAAATAAAGAAATCTATAAAGGAAGAGGAAGAGATAGAGATATATATGTATATGGTGAGAGAGAGTTATAGAGATAGAGTCTTAGAAATATTAAGAGAGGGGAAGAGAGAGAGAGATAAAGAGATGAACAAATAGAGAGAGCTAGAGATAGATAAATAGAGATGGAGAGAGGGTGAGAAAAATAGGGGGAGATTGAGGGAGAGATAGACATATAGTGGAAGAGAACTTGAGAGAGATATAGATTTATGTAGGAATAAAAATTAAGAGAAAGGTAGGGAATGAAAGAGGGAGATATAGAGAGGAGGATGTGTGTGTGTGTGTGTGTGTGTGTGTGTGTGAGAGAGAGAGAGAGAGAGAGAGAGAGAGAGAGAGAGAGAGAGAGAGAGAGAGAGATAGATACAAAGAGGGAGAGATATATATGGAGATAAAGATAGAAGGGAAAAGAGTGAGAGAAAGAAGAAGACAAACCTGAAAGTAATAGAGAGAAAGGTTTATGCTTTTTAGAGAGAGAGAGAGAGAGAGAGAGAGAGAGAGATGTAAAAGTAGGGAGTGATGGGGAGAGATAGATAGATAGATAAGATAGAAAGATGGAGAGAGAGGGATAATATCAATAGAAAGATATAGAAATAAGGATATAAAGAAGATAGAGTGGATATAACTTGTAAAGTATAAAGGGGTTGAGATAGAGGGAGAGATGGAATGAGAGAAAAAGGGGGAGGGAGAAATAGAGATAGAAAGAGGGTGACAATGGAAGAGAGGGAGATTGAGAGATAGAAAGATAAAGATATAGGAAGTGATATATGGAGAGGTTGTTGGAATCCAAGAACATTGAGGGGGGGGGGTGTGAATCAGTGTTCCTGGATTCCAACAATTGGTATCAGAACTTGGTGCCTCGGAAGAAGTTTAACAACTTGAGGAAGATCCTGTATCTGGAATCCATGGAGATGAGTTTGGAGAAAGAACTTGAAGTAGCAATTAAAGACTATGAATTTGAAAGATTGAAGAACTTGAAGATAAAAGATGAGTTGAATTCTGCAAAAGAATTTATTCTTACCCTACATGAGAGGTTATCGTCTACTCAAGCTAAAAGGAAGGAACTCTTACAAAATTAGGATGATGAAGAAAAGAATTCCCTTAAGGAACTATGTTAGAAGCTGAGTCAGGAGAATAATGTCATGAAGAATGAGATGCAAGCCCTAACCATGAGGATGTCCAAGCAGATTGAAGACCGGAAGAAGAATTAAGAAAATCTTGCCATATCTCTGAAAGACAGATATGAGGAATGAATTAGGTTAGCGCATGAGAATAATGTGTTGAGAATTGAATTGGTGCAATCACAAAACAATGAGAAAGAGTTGGAAAGAATGGTGACAGTCCTAAGAAGTGATATGGATGTTGCAAATGAATACAAAGAAAAGTTTAGGGTCAGTTCTGCAAATCTTGATGAATTATTGAAGGATCAAAGAGACACTGGAGACACTAGAGGTCTTGGATTTAAGCATGGAGAAAGCTCCAATACTACAAATCAAGAGAATCCACCAGACAATCGAAATCAGAAATCACTGGTAAGACAACCCAATGCACATAAATTTAATGGTAGATGCCTTGTTTGCAATAAGTTTGGTCATAAAGAAAGTCAATGCATAAATTTCAATCAAATTAGAATAATAATTCAGTTCCTAGTCAACGTTAAAATTGTAAAAAGTATGGTCATAGGACAATAGATTGTAGAATGAATGTGAGATGTCAAGCATGTGGAAAGTTTGGGCATATGGCTAATCAATGTAGGTCAAGAAATGATCAAGGTTACAACTAGGCAAATCAAAAGAACAATGTCACTTGTTATGCATGCAACAAAATATGACATATTGCTAAATTTTGCATAAGCAAGAATCCACCGAAAGGAAATGATGAGAATGGAAAACAAAAGGTTGATGATATCCAAAAAGAGCATGAGAAGAAGTGGACCAAAAAGCCTGAGGATCAACTGGCTGAAGCAAATACCCCGGTTACTCAACTGACAAAGAAAAATGTTCTTGCACCGACAGAAGACTCATCCGGTAACTAAGGCATTAGCTTTAGGGGGAGGCAAATTGATGATAGATCTTGCATTACCCCTACCAGTATTCTAAAAGCTTGTTTCAGAATTTGGAGAAGTCTATCTAGAGATTTACCAGCATGGATTTGATGGATCTTGGATCCAGTATGATACACCGACAAGAATTTATGTCAATAAGGAATTAGGGTTTCACAGGTTAAAAGGGAAAAAGTGATTCATTTTTCCATCACCAAGAATTCAGAGTGAAGTAGAGAGATTTTAAGGTGATCTAAGGTGATTAAGAGCACTTTCAAGAAAATTCCAGTACATTTAGAGCAAATTTCCAAGGGTTTTCACCGACGAAGTCTATGATGTATTTTCTCAGTTTTTAAGCTATCTTTTCAAATCGCAATGGCTTTTGGATCTGCTGCCGCTCCGATAGATGTGGCAAACCCTATTGTAGTTGACATTAAGGATCATCCATGTCTAATTTTCAAGAAGTGTCCCTAGATTGCAAAGGTTGATGATTTGGTAGGTGTGTTTTCAAGGGTTCCCGATGACGTACTCTATGTTGAGGATGTTAGGGCATATATTCACTGCATCTTGGAGGAACTAGGAACATTGAAGAGATCAAGACCATGTATATCACAACATTATTGGACAAGAATGACATGATCAAACCAGAATTCAAAAATCTAAAGGATCAGGGTTTCACTGATATTTTGGAGATGCCTAAGTTTGAAGATGAAATAATTTGATATGTGCTGAGCTGTGTCCATGGCAAACTCATATGGCTATACCGACCTTACAAGATCACTAAGGAGGATATTCGTGCAATCACCGATTTGCCCTAGGCTAGATAGACACTGGAGGAAAAGAAAATTTTGAACAATAAAGTCAATAAGTTAACCGATGCCACTTTCGACAATCGATCAATGAGGATAAGCACTATCAGGGACAAGGCTGTGCAATTTGCCAGTATGATGATTGGATACAAGGTAACTCAACCTAATTGGTTGAATTTTATCTCTAGTTCTTGTATCTACTGTGCACATAAGATGGTTAAGGAGAATGAGAAATATGATCTTTGTCAGTGGATGTGTGATGAGTTAATTTTGAATCTAGGGAAGATTAAGGGAGAAAAGAAAGGTCTATTCTAGTATGGTTATCTCATTGCTTGTTTGATGCTTTTCTTTCTTAATGAGACCCTAGGATTCAGTAGAAGGCAATGGGCCTTTGACATTCCAGTAGGGAAGAAAATCAAGGATGCCTTAAGAAGCATAGGTCAGGACAGAGACAAAATTTTATGGGGTTATTTCAAGGATTTTCAGAAGACAATGAAACAAAGGGAAAGAGTTCCTAAGCACATTGTTGATAAGTACTCTACTGAGATATGCTTTATAGTTAAGAAAGATGAAACTTTAATGGAAGCAATGCAGCCTAGAAAGGTATGGATAACTAAGATGGGCTATGAAGTTGATGTAGAGATCTTGGATCTATATGCAAATTTTCTTATAGATTCCCTAGTAGATGAGTCAGAGAATACTTTTGGGATAGCTAAACATAAGGAATTGGAGGTGCAAATAGGATTCAGTAAGAAGAAGAGGGAAGGTTAGACAAAGAAGGTAGGATAGGCTGTTGAGAAGATGTCTATTGAGATCAAACCTAGATCATTGGACCAGTGGACTCATTCCCTTCAGCAATAGTTCATGCCTCACCGGTAGCAGCAACGGACAAAGGTGTAATGAAAAGGAAGAAACAAGAAACCTTTTGGTGCAGGAGCACCTTGCTTCATTTCATCACAGGTTTGATAGCAAGTTTGATTTTTATTATTCTTGAGTTGGAAAGTTTGTCTAAGATGTTTTTGAGTTTTTCTAAGTTGTTTGCATGAGTTTTGAACTCATTGTGTGGTCATGTTTCCTGTTTTCATCTTTTTGCTCAAAATTGCCAGTTTGGAGTTGCCTGGCAAAATGTTGGGAAAAGTGAGTTTTCAATGTGTTTTTGTTTTGAAAAGTTTTTAGACATGCTTTGTTCTTGGTTTTTAGGTGTGAGTAGTGTTCTTAGGTGATTGGTAGTCTTTGAGGTCAACCTTGCATCATCTAGGCATTGAAAGTTGTCATTTTAGACATGAAAATGTCAAATTTGAGTGCTCTTGGACATGTACCTGTCCATAGAGGAGGATAACTGACTTGTAGAGGTATTTATTCTCCTACTTTAACCATTGTAAGGGTTGATTTTGTGGAGATATGAAGCATTTTAAAAGTTTGCACTAGTTTTTATCTTGATTTCCTCTAAGCTTTAACTCCATGTGAGCAGCAGTCCGTACACCTGCTATACTTGGCCCTACTGTTCTTACATTTTCAAGTTCTCTTATGTTTCTTGAAACTTTTCCCTTTGGTGGCATCAAATTTCATTAAGTTTTGAGTTCTTAGCAAAATTAATTGGTTTGACAGTTTCACTACCTTGTCTAGGAATTTGGCAAGGATGCTTGACCAACTTGGCTTCTTGAAGCCCTAAATGTTCATGGCTTCCCAAGAACTAGTTGCTCAACTTGTAAGATATGTAAATACATGTTTTTATTTAAAAAATGCAGGTGCAAGAAGTTTTGTGGCCATGGAGCCCTAGGCAAGTGTGCTATTTGGCTAGGGTCTTTAAAGAAGTTTGATGCTTTGCTCTTCTATAGCAAATGCATTCATCAGGTGGACAGACTTGTTTTGATGTTCAAGTAGTATGTGAAAGAAAAGAGGCTTTCGAAGCCATGATAAAGATGGTTGCACTTTTTAGTTTGTGAAAATTGTGTAAAAAACAGCGAGTCACTGTTTTTGTGTTGGTTTCCACTTATTTGCTTACTCTCCACCATATATTGGTACTTGTAAAACCTTGCATCTCCTTTTATTTGTTTGCAAAAAATAACAAGGAGTGGTCTTTGACTGCCTCCATGGGTTTTGAGTTTGCCAAGATCAGTTAATGATCCTTTAGGCAAAGTTGTAATGCCCAGCTGGCTATAACAGTCAATTGTGACTGATTTTTGCATTTTAGTGAGTTGATTATGCAATCTTCCTTTTCCTAATAGCAGGTATGAAGGTCAAAAAACATTCAAAGATAGAGCATTGATCAAAGGCATTTGACAGACCTTTGAAAAAGGAGTTTTGATAGTGGTAAATGTAGGTGAATGTTTCATTGGTTTGTAATTGCCTAATGCCTTTTTGTGCAAGGTTGATGTGGTTCTCCTTTGTCACCAATGTTAGACATGTTTACATGTTTTGAATGTAATTGGTACTCATGCAATGATGTGTTTGTGGAAAGCAAGAAAGGAAAAAGTTGTAAATGTTGCACACTCCTTATGAGCATCTTTTGTAAAATCTTGTTCTCTAACCTTTGAAGGTGTAAAAATGCTTTATTTTGGCCTAATTATTATGTGACATGGTAGAAATAAGGTTGCATGATTCACATTGAAGGTTTCTAGCTTGCAAGTTGATTCTTGCCGTCAAAACCCTAGCAAACCCTTCTTTTTGCACCCATTTTTGGGATAGTCATGGAGGAGGCCTAATGGACCCTAAAACTTCGAAAATCCTCAAGAAATTCCAAAAGGGTATCAGAATATAAGGTCCTTTTTGTCTGGAAGTCCATCGTTGGAGTAGGATGAGCACAAAACCCCAAAAAGAGGGCTAATTCCTTGTAGCCCGTTTTAGGCCTAAAATATGATTTTTTGTCAAATCCGATACACAAAGGAAGGTTGTAAAGCATAAAACCCATCAAATCAAGTTGAAACTTTTTAACCTTGCATGCATTTAACACATTTGGTGAGATACACTCCATAAGTCAGTTTGTAGCACTTGTGAAGGATTACTATGCTCCAAACCATAGAAGACCAAAGACACCCATGGGGGTAGAACTTGACACAAACTTGTAATTCATCTAGAGGAGACCTTGTGTAGCCAGAGAATAGGTCAGGGACAAAGGAAATGAATTCTAAAAGAGGGAGTAAGATGTTAGACTACAAATATTAAAACAATGGAGTTGAAGCCCTTGAGCAACCAGGGAGTGTTTGACTTAGGGAGGTGGATCAAGTAGAGTTGCTAGGTCGCCTATAAAATTTTTGCACTTTGATTTTGGTGACTACACCTTGAAACTAGCAACCTATCACTTAGCAAAAATACAAGCCTAATTGGGCAACCCCCTTTCCCTACCTCCCTATCATAGTGGTATCAGAGCACAGTTACACTTGGGAAGAAGTAGCAATTTGGAAACCATGGTGACAAATGTAGAGTTAGCCAAGAAAATGGAAAATCAGGAAGAAGAAAATAGGTTACTCAGAGTGAAGCTAGACCTCCTAGAGTAGAAATTGGGAGAAGTAGAAGTGAAGGCAGATGAAGCCAACAATAAGATAGATGGAACAGAAGACAGGGGTAAGCTATTAGCTATAGAGGATGAAATCCCTCTTCCAGATCTTGTGATAGAGAATGAACCCTTTTTGAAAGCCTTGAAGGCTATGAGTGGGAGAACACTAGAAGGAGTCCCACTATTCAGTGGTAAAGTGGACCCAAAAGTGGTCATGGAGTGGATTGAGGGTCTTGAGAACCATTTTGAATGTGAAGGTGTCACAGGGGCCTAGAAAGTGAAGGTGGCTAAGTCTAGGTTGAGAGGATCTGCCTTAACATGGTGGAAGTTCATTCAGGATGAACGTGAGAAAGAGGGCAAAAATCCCATAGCAACTTGGAAGGGAATGTTGTCCAATATTAGAGAGACTTACATTCCTGAGGACTATGAAATACAACTTCATAGGAAAAGGCAAAACCTTAGTCAAAGAGAGTTAAATGTCAGTAGCTACACCGAGGAGTTTCAGAAACTATGCCTCAGGTCAAAGATCCAAGAGGATGAAAATGTCAAGGTTGCTAGGTATCTCAATGGCTTGAGATGGAACATTCAGGAAGAGTTAAGTTTGTTGTGTCCTACAACAGTCCAGAAGTGCTATCAACTTGCACTTAAGGTAGAGGAAAGGAGTAGGAAGAAGCAAGAGCAACATAACAGAGGTAGAGGAAGAGGAAAAGATGGTAGAGGCCATAGAGGTAGTTTTTGGGGAAGACACATAGATCAAAGGTCCCATGGAGAATCTAAACTTGTAGAGCAAAGTGGGGATTCTCAGAGCAAGCCCAACTACAGGGGTAGGGGATCAAGCAACCCAGGAAGGGGTAGATCTAGTGGACCAGGTAGAGGGTCTTACTTCTCCACCATGAAATGCTATAACTATCAGAAATTGGGTCATCTTGCTTATAGGTGTCCAGAAAAGCCTAGTTCTTCCCATGGAGGTGAAAAGAGAGTGAACTATGTTCAGGAGGAAGGAAGTAGTACAAGAGCTCCAGCAATGAAGCTAGCACCCAAAGATGGTGAGAGTCTAATGATGAGGAAAGTATTGATGCAAGAACCTCACAAGTGTGAAGTGTCTTAGAGAAGAGCATTGTTCAGGATCAAGTGCAAAATCTTGGGCAAGGTATGTAAGGTGGTTATAGATTCAGGTTCCACAGATAACATTATCTCAGAGGAGGCAGTTAGGAAATTGAACCTACCTAGAATAAGGCACAGTGAACCCTACAAGGTAACCTGGTTAAATAAGGGGCAACATGTCCTAGTTAATGAACAAGCATGGATAGACTTCAACATAGGTGAATATAAGGATAGGATACTATGTGACATCCTTCCTATGGATGCTTGCCATCTACTTTTGGGTAGACCTTGGAAATTTGACAAAAAGGCACACCATGATGGTGAAAAAAACACATATTCCTTTCAAAAGAATGGTATTGTCTACAAAATACAATCCCTTAGTGAAGAGATAGAGAACAACAAACCATAGGAACCTAAAGTGTTATTAGTCAATGAAAAAGAGTTCATCCAAACCATGAAAGAGGGACATGGGATTGGTTATGCACTTGTAGTAAAACCTAAGGAGGAGAAGAAAGAAAAACAAGTTGAAATCCCACAAGAAGTGTAGCAAATTCTTGATAACTTTAAAGACATCATCAATGATGGACAACCAACAACATTACCTCCTCCTAGAGCCATTAGTCATCAGATTGACTTTATACTAGGAACTTCTTTGCCAAACAAAGTAGCTTATAAGATGACTCCTGAATAGAACAAAGAGGCAACTAGGCAGATTCAAGAGTTGTTGGATCAAGGATTAATAAGAAAGAGTATAAGTCCTTGTGCCGTACCTACAATGTTAGCACCTAAGAAAGGGGGAACATGGAGACTATGCACAGACTCCAGAGCCATAAATAAAATCACAATAAGGTATAGATTCCCTATTCCCAGGATAGAAGATTTGATGGATTTTTTAGGGGGTGCAAGGTATTTCACAAAAAAAGACTTAAAGAGTGGTTACCATCAGATAAGAATAAAAGAGGGTGATGAGTGGAAAACTGCTTTCAAAACAAATGAGGGTCTTTATGAATGGTTGGTTATGCCTTTTGGACTCTCTAATGCTCCCAGTACCTTTATGAGATTAATGAATGAAGTATTGCAAGATTTTCTTGGTAAGTTTGTGGTAGTCTACTTAGATGATATTCTCATTTTTAGTAAGACTAAAGAGGAGCATTTGAAACACTTAGCCATTGTTTTGCAAAGATTATCTAATGAGCAATTAACCATAAATCTTGAGAAATTGGATTTTATGAAGCAAGAGCTAGTCTATCTTGGTTTTTTTGTGTCCAGTGGAGATCTTAAGATGGATCAATCTAAAGTTGCAGCCATAAGAAGCTGGCCAACCCCACAATCAGCCAGTGTAGTTAGGAGTTTTCATGGTCTAGCCTAGTTTTACAGAAAGTTTATCAGAGGGTTTAGTGAAATTTGTGCACCCATGTTAGATACAATAAAGGGTGGTCATAAGGTTAAGTTTCAATGGACAAAAGAAGCCAATAAGGGGTTTGAGTTACTCAAAACTAGAGTTGCTACACAGCCAGTGTTAATCCTTCCTAGTTTTGGTAAGCTCTTTACTATAGAATGTGATGCCAGTCATCTTGCAGTAGGTGCAGTCTTGAGTCAGGATAATAGACCAGTTGCTTTCTTTAGTGAGAAATTGAATGATGCAAAGAAAAAGTACTCATCCTATGATTTAGAGTTATATGCATTGGTGTAGGCACTCAAGAAGTGGAGGCATTACTTGCTTCCTAAAGAGTTTATTGTGTATACAGACAACCAGGTAGTCAGTTTTTTGAATTCTCAGGATAAACTCAACCATAGGCATGTGAAATGGGTAGAATACCTACAAGCATATACCTTTACTCTTAAGCACAAGAAAGAACAATGTAACAAAGTAGCTGATGCTTTGAGTAGGAGACTGTTGACTATTCAAGAGATTCAAGTTAAGAGTATTGGTATTGATTTCTTTCAAGATTTGTATCCTAATGATGATGATTTTGTTGCTGCTTATAAAGTTTGTCACACTTTTGAGAATCATTTCCATAGTGAGTATGCTGACTATACATTGCAGAATGGTTTGTTATTCAGGGGACGACAGCTGTGTGTTCCTAAAGGTTTCAAGAGAGAAAACCTTATCCAAGAGAAACACAATGGGTGTTTGAGTGGCCATTTTGGTCTCAATAAGACCTTAGAGTTGGTTCAACGCTTCTATTACTAGCCAAAGATGCAAAGAGATGTCAGAAGGTATGTTGAGCAGTGTATGGTATGTCAGAAGGCCAAAGGTAATAGCACTAATGCTAGTTTATATCAGCCACTTCCCATTCCTTCTAGGCCATGGGAGTGCATTAGCATGGATTTTGTTGTAGGTTTACCAAAGACAAAAGCAGGCTATGACAGTATTTTTGTGGTTGTTGACAGATTTAGCAAAATGGCTCACTTTATACCTTGCAAAACTACTAATGATGCTAGTCATATTGCTTTCCTTTTCTTTAAAGAAGTTGTCAAGATACATGGTTTGCCATCTAGCATTGTGTCAGATAGAGATGTTAAGTTTTTGGGTCATTTTTGGAAGACTTTGTGGAAGAAATTGGGTACTAACTTGTCTTTTGGCTCAGCTTATCATCCACAGACAGATGGCCAAACAGAAGTGTTGAATAGAAAATTGGGTAATCTACTCAGATGTCTCACCAAGGAGTATGGACAAAGCTGGGATCAGCTCATTCCATAGGTAGAATTTGCCTATAATGATAGTGTAAACAGATCCACTGGTAAGAGTCCATTTTAGATTGTTTATGGTATGCATCCAAAAGGTGTTTTTGAGTTACATGATGTGACTAACTTGCAACATGTTAGTGGGACAATAGAGGATATGGCACAGTCTCTGAAAGAGATCCATGAACAGGTTAAGCAGTCTTTGCAGGACACCACAACAAGAGTCAAGGCAAGGGTGGATGCTTCAAAGAGGGATGTCCAATTCTCAGTTGGAGATTTTGTGATGGTGCATCTCAACAAGTCTATATTGCAAAAGGGAGTTCCTACCAAGTTACAGATGAGAAGATAGGGTCTTGCAGGATTTTGGCTAAGTATGGTCCTAATGCTTATAAGATTGATTTACCTGCTGATGTTTCCTTGTCTCCTATCTTTAATGTTGCAGATTTGGTACCTTTCAAGGTTCAACCTCTAGAAGAGACTCGGAGAGCTTCAAACATTTCACATTCCCTTTCTGATCTATCTCTCCCCTCTTCTTCTTTTCCCATTCCTGAACAGGTACTTGATTCCAGAATCATCAAGAAGACTAGACAACATGACTACTTTGAACATTTGATCAAGTGGAATGATCAACTGGCCTCTAAAGGCACTTGGATACCTAAAAGTGACTTCCACAAGGCTGGTATTCCTCTCTCTTTTTTGCCCAAAGGAGTCACATGACTTCTTTGTCACTGGGGGAGTATGGTGCAGGATTACCTAGCTTCATTTCATCACAGGTTTGATAGTAGGTTTGATTTTTATTAGTCTTGAGTTGGAAATTTTGTCTAAGATGTTTTTGAGTTTTTCTAAGTTGTTTGCATGAGTTTTTATTCCTCTCTGTTTTCTACCCAAAGGAGTCACATGACTTCTTTGTCACCGGGGGAGTATGGTGTAGGAGCACCTAGCTTCATTTCATCACAGGTTTGATAGAAGGTTTGATTTTTATTAGTCTTCAGTTGGAAAGTTTGTCTAAGATGTTTTTGAGTTGTTCTAAGTTGTTTGCATGAGTTTTGAACTCATTGTGTGGTCATGTTTCCTATTTTCATCTTTTTGCTCAAAGTGAGTTTTCAATGTGTTTTTGTTTTGAAAAGTTTTTAGACATGCTTTTTGCTTGGTTTTTAGGTGTGATTAGTGTTCTTAGGTGATTGGTAGTCTTTGAGGTCAACCTTGCATCATCTAGGCATTGAAAGCTGTCATTTTAGACATGAAAATGTCAAATTTGAGTGCTCTTGGACATGTACCTGTTCGTACAGGAGGATAATTGACTTGTAGAGGTATTTATTCTCCTACTTTAACCATTGTAAGGGTTGATTTTGTGGATATATGAAGCATTTTAAAAGTTTGCACTAGTTTTTATCTTGTTTTCCTCTAAGCTTTAACTCCATGTGAGCAGCAGTCCATACACCTACTGTACTTGGCCATACTGTTCTTACATTTTCAAGTTCTCTTATGTTAACTAAAACTTTTCCCTTTGGTGGCATCAAATTTCATTAAGTTTTGAGTTCTTAGCAAAATTAATTGGTTTGACAATTTCACTGTCTTGTCTAGGAATTTGGCAAGAATGTTTGACCAACTTGGCTTCTTGAAGCCCTAAATGTTCATGGCTTCTCAAGAACCAGTTGGTCAACTTGTAAGATATGTAAATACATGTTTTTATTTAAAAAATGCAGGTGTAAGAAGTTTTGTGGCCATGGAGCCCTAGGCAAGTGTGCCATTTGGCTAGGGTCTTTGAAGAAGTTTGATGCTTTGCTCTTCTCTAGAAAATGCATTCATCAGGGGGATAGACTTGTTTTGATGTTCAAATTGTATGTGAAAGAAAAGAGGCTTTCTAAGCCATGATAAAGATGGTTGAACTTTTCAATTTGTGAAAATTGTGTAAAAAACAGTGAGTCACTGTTTTTGTGTTGGTTTCCACTTATTTGCTTATTCTCCACCATATATTGGTGCTTATAAAACCTTGCATCTCCTTTTATTTGTTTGCAAACAAGAACAAGGAGTGGTCTTTAACCCTGCCCATGGGTTTTGAGTTTTCCAAGATCAGTTAATGATCCTTTAGGCAAAGTTGTAATGCCTAGCTGGCTATAACAGTCAAATGTGACTAATTTTTGCATTTTAGTGAGTTGATTATGCAATCTTCCTTTTCCTAATAGCAGGTATGAAGGTCAAAAGAAATTCAAAGATAGAGCATTGATCAAAGGCATCAGACAGACCTTTGAAAAAGGAGTTTTGACAGTGGTAAATGCAGGTTGAAGTGAAAATGCAATGAAAGAGGAAAAGTGCAGTGATAACAAGTTTTGACACACTCCTTATGAGCAGCTTTTGTAAAATCTTGTTCTCTAAGAAAGAAAGGAAAAGTGCAATGATGTGTTTGTGAAAAGAAAGAAAGGAAAAAGTTGTAAATGTTGCACACTCCTTATGAGAATCTTTTGTAAAATCTTGTTCTCTAACCTTTGAAGGTTTAAAACTACTTTATTTTGGCCTAATTAGTATGTGACATGGTAGAACTAAGGTTGCATGATTCACATTGAAGGTTTCTAGCTTGCAAGTTGATTCTTGCCATCAAAACCCTAACAAACCCTTCTTTTTGCACCTATTTTTGGGATAGTCATGGAGGAGGCCTAATGGACCCTAAAAATTAGAAAATCCTCAAGAAATTCCAAAAGGGTATCAGAATATAAGGTCCTTTTTGTCTGGAAGTCCATCGTTGGAGCAAGATGAGCACAAAACCCCAAAAAGAGGGCTAATTCCTTGTAGCCCATTTTAGGCCTAAAATATGGTTTTTTGTCAGATCGGGTACACAAAGGAAGGGTGTAAAGCATAAAACCCATGAAATCAAGTTGAAACAAGTTAACCTTACATGCATTTAACACATTTGGTGAGATACACTCCATAAGTAAGTTTGTAGTACTTGTGAAGGATTACTAGGCTCCAAACCATAGAAGACCAAAGACACCCATGGGGGTAGAACTTGACACAAACTTGTAATTCATCAAGAGGAGACCTTGTGCAGTCAGAGAATAGGTCAGGGATAGAGGAAATGAATTGCAAAAGAGGAAGTAAGATGGTAGACTACAAAGCTTAAAACAATGGAGTTGAAGCCCTTGAGCAACTAGGGAGTGTTTGACTTAGGGAGGTGGATCAAGGAGAGTTGCTAGGTCACCTATAAAATTTTTGCACTCTGATTTTGGTGACTACACCTTGAAACTAGCAACCTATCACTTAGTAAAAATACAAGCCTAATTGGGCAACCCCCTTTCCCTACCTCCCTATCACCTTTATTGCCCATGTTGCTTCTGGATTTGAGACTAAAGATGAACCTCCTAAGATACCCAAAATTTACATGAGAATTTAGAGGAAGAAGCCTTAGGAAGGAAAATAGTAGAAAACCAAGGTCACCCCTCCGATAGCTCACAAACAATCTTTGAAGGAGAGGAAGCCTACAAAGAAGAGGAAACCAGTAAAAGAGACAACTCCCACTCTCGGTAAGAAGAAGAAATCTGAATTGGATATGTGATGCAAATAGTCTTGGAGCTTTGTTGGTTACACCTTCTTGAGTGACTTGACCTACTCAACCCTTCAACTTCTCAAGTCCTTCCTATGGCACTTGGTAGGGGTTATGCTAATGGGACCTCCAAGGTCTGAACCTTATTGACTTGCCTCCTAGGTATAATCAATGGTTTTTGGTCAATCAACTCCACCACTTGAGGTTGCCATCTCAGTTACTCACACACTCCTCTCCTGGGCTCCAACCACTCCTGCAAGAATCTTAACATACAATCTCTTCCTATGGTTTTCCAATGCATATACTAGGTGTCTTCAATGTGTTTTGAGGTTTAAGACTCATCAAATCCATCACCTTGGCTTCTTAACCCTTCTAGGTCTCTACCGACACCTAAATAGGCCTAATTGCATTAGCCCTCCCTAGGCATTTTTAGGGGTTTAATTTGTAAAAGTACCAAACAATCCTAGAAATAAATCATGTATTTGAGTATCCTTTTGGAATTTACATAAAATACTAGAAAAGTGCATCTGGGTTATTCATACAGGTGGGGTTTCCAATGCTGCACTATTTTCAAGGGTTTTAGGCCTAGCCGGTGACTAGGCAAGATGGGTCTAAAAATATTCACCAGTCAAATCTCTTGCTCCAAAAAAATTGGGAACCTTCAAGGGAAATCAGAGGGATTTCCATTCATGTGCCACTTGGACCTACAACATTCTCCATGTGCTCACAAACCACACTTTTCTTGTTGTCCTAACTCACCTACTCCCTACGGTGAGCCTAGAGCTTCATTGTTTCTCCTCCTCCTGGACTTGCAACACCACACACCCTATTCCTCAGCTATGTATAGACTCTAACCTATAATTCTTAGTTATTTAAATAGGTGCCATCAAAGAATGGCTAGGTTAGAGCCACTTCTTGCTCTTAAACCCTACTTGCAAGGGTTTTGCTCCTAGTTGCAAAGAATGGAAGAAATCTCTAAAACCTGAAATAATCAAAGCTGCAAATCAACCTGAATGAAATAAAATACAAATAATATTCAAATATGGCAATGATTTTACACCATCCAATCTGTACTGGACCGTACAAACAAGGAAAACAAGACAAACTGTCAACAACCGGTGGAAACAAGGTTGCTTCACAAACCAAAAACTTTCTCTTGCATTACCAATCCTCCAACCCATACAATGAAGTCAAATTTGGCTTATATCCACTTGTTTTAGTTGGTTCAACCAACTTCCTAATGCCTATAACCAAAAATGCAACTTTTGCAAGAAATTGCAAAATGTTGCTCAACAACTTTTGACAACTTTTTGCTCCAGGATGCAATTTTTGCATTCTAATGAATTATAAGACTCTAGAAGGTCTACAAACACCATAGAAGACCTAGACACAACTCAATTGACTCCTAATACATAAATACATTCATCTGGAGTATTTTTCCCATGAACTGCCTAAGCATCTCACTTCTCATGCTAACAACATCTTGAGCACAATTGACTCAAACCAAAATTTGGACAACTCAACCATGGCTCTACTGAGTCCTTAATGGTTGGTACATTATTACATCACAAATTTAACACACAAACTTAAAAGAAAACAAAGCTTTCATTCTTGGAGTGCTAGGTGCCATGCACCAATATGACTCTTAAATCTGGTAAAAGTGTTAAAGTTATCCCTCCTTTATCTGTAGATGAATTGGTAGAAAAAATTAATAAGGATGGAATTTTGAGTAATTTACAATAGTACTATGAAAATATGGATGATGCTGAGAAAAAGGAAATTGAGGAAGCAATTTTGTTATACTTAGATATATATAAGAAGACCTTACTTGAGATAGAGAAGCAAATTTCGGCAGAGCTGTATAACAAATTAGATGCTAGGAGATTATCAACCATTGAGGAAGATAAACATATAAAGATTCATGAAATGTTAATTGTTTGTGGTGCTATATTTGAAGAAGAGATGCAACAGTGTCTTGAATTTGCAAATAAAAAAAAATTTCAGAGTAGGCACATGCATGCAAGTCTTATGGTAGGAAGAGTGAATGAAATAGTTAAAGAGACACATGAGGAATGGGTACAATTCTTTTTGATAATCCAGGATTCTTTACATCATCGGATATTCCTCCTAAGTCTGACATTCAGACATCCCGGTCAATGCTAGAGGGAAAGGCATATTAGGTGAAGATCCACCGGTTTTGGATAAGAAAATAATTGAAGATTCCTTCGGTAGTCATAGATGTACATGATATAGAGGAAAATAAACCGATAGATATTGAGGACAATTCTCCTTCGGTTATTGATGTAGTGGCAGAAGATTTAATTGCAACAAGTGGTGAACCCACCAGTGCTGAGGAAAAGGTACATGATAAAGAGGATCAGAAGGTAGAGGAGAAGTAGAAAGGACAAGAATATATTGAAGTTAGGGTATCGACACCCTCATCGGTTGTTGGTCCCTCATTGTGGGCACTTGACATATCCAGTCAAGTAGATTTTAGGCATTTTGGAGAGAAGAACATAAAGCAGTTGAGCAATTTTGAGTTAATGTTTTTTGCAGCTCATAAGTTAATGAAGGAAGGATATGAGGAAAAGTAGGTGATTGAGTAAGCCATTCCAGTCCTGCAACAACTTGCACTAGAACACAAGGTTAATCAGGCAGTTAGTCCCTCTGGAAAGCTTAAAGGTTTGACTGAGCACATTGCAAAAGAGTACAAAACTCTTCAACAAGTGTCAAACCGACAGTTGGTGGAAAGATACAATGCAACTAGGAAGGTCACTTATGATAATATGATAACATCAAACAAAGCTAAGCTGACCGAAGAAATAACAAGGATTGCTGAAGCACTTCACTAATGTAGTCGTATATACTGGTCTTGCACTAACACAACAAAACTAACAACAGACCTAGATAATAAAATTAAGGAGGATAAGGACAAGATAGAACAGCTTGTAGTCAGTTTTGATGGTACTGAGTCATTGACCAACACTGTTGATAGTCAATTTTTGCTTTTAGAGTCAGAAATTTCAGCCTTGGAGAAGGATAAGGACAAGTTAATCTGGCGGGCTAGAGAATTGAGAGGCTTAGTAAGTCCCTGACTTAATACTTTGTTATTTCATAAGCGGGAAATTTTGGAACAGATGAATATGCCCACATCGATAAAATTAACAGAAGAAGAATTGTACGCTTACATTCTGACTGAGTTTGTATCAATTTTGAGAACTTTAAAATCTAGTTTGGACACTTATTTGGCATTTTTGAAGGGCGCTTACCTGGATATATTCAAGTACATCTAGATCCGATAAACACAATTTTAATTCTTTCATTTATTTGCCCCGACTTTGGCATTGCTATCAAGGGGGGAGAGGTTGGATGTGAAAAATGTTAAGGGACATAAGAAGTAATGTATAGCTCAGGGGGAGCAGTTTTCTGAGATCAGTTTTTGGGAAGTTTGTGGACAGGAACCAGAACAACACTTCATTGATCCATTTTTCACACGAGTGTTGTCATCAATTGCCAACAGAGGTAGAGAGGGATATATAGAGAGTATGAGAGATTAAGGAAGAGGACTACATAAGTTCTAGAGATAGAGAGATAGAGATAGAAATAGAGATAGGAAGGCTAAAATAGGGAGTGCGTGTTTGTGTGAGTGAGAGAAATATAGAGATAGACATAAGGAGGGAGAAACAAGGAATGTGTGAGTGAGTGAAAAAGATATGACGATATATATAAAGAGGGAGAAAGATATATGAATAGATAGAGATAAGAGAGGGAGGAGGAGGATATAGAAGAAGAGAGATGTAGAAAGAGGGATTGAGAGGGAGAGATAGAGAGATACAAAGAGAGGTAAGAAGATATAGGGGAGAGAGATAGATAATGATCAAATGACATGCTACCCTTAGCATAACTCCCCAAGGGCACATGCTATCCTTAAATTATTAGCATAAAATGAGTAATCAAAGGTTATTTTCTCTCTCACTCTGTCACTCTAAATGTTTAATTTAGGTTATAAATTGAAATTTATTTTACTATAGAAATAAAAATAAAAATAAAATATAATTATTGTACAATAAATGAAATTTTAATAAGACAAAAAATATAAAATGAATTAATTCTAATATCTTTTAATTATTATTTATAATTTCGTAAAAATACATAAATAATTAAAATAAAATTTTATCTGCATAAAAATAAATCCTTAAACGAAGAAAAAGAAGAAGAATTAGAATAAATTAAAAAACAAAGATAGAATATCTAATAAAATAAAATAACAGTAAAATATATATCACAATAAGATAATAATAAAAAATATTTTGATTAAAATATATTTAATCTACAATAATTAAAATATCAATAAGATAAATAATATAAATTAAATTAAATTAAATATTTTTTAATTAATTATATAAAGAAACATAAAAAATTAAAATAAAACTTAAAATTAATGAAAAATTAACTCTTAAAAAGAAAAAATGAATCGGAATAAAGCTATTTTTTAAATATTATTTTCTTTTTCTTTTTAGAAACTTTAAAAATAATAAAATATTCAAATAAAAAATAATATTAAAAGATATTTTGATAAAAAAATAATAATAAAAGATAGATGTTTTCTTCTATGGACTTTTTTTTTTTTGATGGATAATATGGACATTCTTTTTTAATTAATAATATTGAAATATATATTTTTAATTTTTTTTTCATAAAAGATTTCTCTTTTTAACTTAATATAAATTTAAGCATAAGGTTGAGATTAATTCTATAGTCTTGCATCTTTCTCCTCAATTTTGAACCATTGATTTCAGAAAGTAGGTGGTTTATATAGGGAATGCCTTTGGCATAATAATAATGAATATAAACATATGATTTATTTTAAGGGCTGAAGGGGTGGAGGCAAGTGGTGGTTAGTGATATATAATGTTTAACTATTTATATTGAGTTAATTAATGTTAGAATAATTTTATAGTTGAATATGGATGTGAGGAATCCTAAAAAAAATGGATGTTGTACACAAAGGTTGATGGATGTTTGGCAAAGCCATTCAGACATTACAAATTCTTCTCGATTATATAATTTTATTCTTATGAAGAAAATATAAGAAAATAGAATGAAATAATTATCTTTGTTTTAAAAATAATTTTTGAAATTATCTTGAATCAAATTTAAATCTTTTTTTTTAAATTAACGATTTACTTTAATTTATACTAGTTTTAAAAATATATTGAAAAATAAAAAATAAATAATTTTTAATTAATACAAATAAATGTTTCAAAAATAGGACACTCTATCTTATCATCACTTTTTAATGACCATCCTTGTTAGTGACCCTAAGATTTTAAGTTCTATTAGATATTCTTTTATATCATTGATATATTTAGAAAATTTTGAGTTAGTTGAGGTATAACAAGAATGAGAAGTTTGAACTATCATATTCTTTAAAAACAATATAATAGATCTTTAAAATAATATAGTTTTTGTTTAATAATTCAATTTCATGTGACTTTTTTTTGACTTAATTTTATTAAAACTTTAGAAATGATTTTATATAATGATTTTACTTAATTCAATATATAATTTAAAATCTTTCTTGAAATAATGAGCAAGTATAATTTTAGATTAAAAAATTAATTATAAATATAAAAGAAATTGAAATTAACTTTATTAAGTTGTTTTTTTTTTCCTTTATTTTAAATTAAAAAATATTTAATGTATTAATTAGTTAAGAAAAATGAAAGTATATCAAATAATTAATAATAGTAGGAGAAAAGATTAAAGTTATTACATTATTAAAAATAAATAATAATATTTTTTATTACTTAGAACATATGTGCTACTATATATATATATATTGAACCTCAATCTAGCCCTTCTTAATAAAGAGTTATCCATCACAAAAAGTTATCCTTTGCTGATAAAAATAAAGTCTTATGTCATGAATGACAAGCTACTAGTACTTTCATTCAGTAGACCATTTCTTTGTGTCTGTGATGGGTAGCTGGTTGTCTTGTTTTTTGCTATCTAGTTGGGTAGTGGTTCTGTCCTCGTTGTTTGTTGATTTTTTGTGTGTTTTGAGTTTAAGTTTTTGTTGAGCGTGCACCTCTCATGCACTCCAAGTAGTTTCCTTTTAATGGTTATTTAAAAGGTTCGGGCCTATACCACTTTAATCAATTAGAACATATATAAAAGAGATAATTTTATTTTGCATCTCATTTAAGTAAAGGGTTATTTCATTCTCCTTTAAAATAAAAACAATTAATAAACTATATTTTAAATTTTATTTCAAAATAATTGTTGTGTACAAGGTATATTGTTGTTGTTAATGTATATCTTCATTTCAAATTGAGAGGACCCAATAATTGAACACCTTAACTTTGCACTTCAAAAAAATCTTATGTGGAAATTTTACATTGCTTTTGTTTTTTTACAAAAACTTACATGGCAAGCCTTCTACCTATAACTAAGGTTTTGTAGCCACATCAACATTGTTTTTGTCAAGGTATCAAAAAAGGTCCCTATAAAAGTGACACTGATATTTGTCTACTTGTGCACTAAGTCATGTTTATTTGGTGCGCTCACATGATTTGTTGCTTTTTATATCTAAGAATACATTTTATTCAATCAGAGTAGTCATCATCAACATTAACAACTTTAAAGATACAAATATATTATTAAAAATATTGACCATTAAATCAACCGCTATTAAAATGAACTCTAGTACTAGATTTTCTCCCATAGACTTGAAGTAAAGAATTCATACTTTCCGTTCACATTTAGCTAAGGTGAAAGATGCCGTGAACGTGAAGCAAACTGATCTTGGTTTTACAATCTTTGTATTGATATATTTGACTGTTTGGTTAATAAAGAGCACTGTTCTATGTCACGAAACTTTCACTTTCTCATCTCGACAAACGTATTGGACTCTCAAACTCAGAGACCCGCAAAGCATGGCCTTGTTCCGAGGAAAGTTGGAAGCAGCACACGTTACACAAGGAAGAAACACAATATTAATGCTGACGTAAACAATATGACACAGATTTGAATATATCTACATACGACCGTTCTAGTTTGGTAGGTTGGCAACGGCTATTCATCCATGTGCAGACTTTAGACAAAAAGACTTTGCTCAGATGACACTAGTGCAGTCAATTGCTTCGGAATCTACTCACAATATTCTTAATTTAAGAAGTTTATCACATCTTGTTTATCATCATGTTTATCACATCTAGAGTTAGGATATCTTTTGTACTCTTCTTTAATAGAGTGTAATCATATATGAACATTTAACATAATGTTAAATATCCACTCAATGTGACAAAAAATAAGAAATGAAGTAAATAAATTATCCTCTATCTATCATTTTGGGAGACATTTTAAGATGTAAACTCAAAATATTTAGTGCAAACTACATCAAAATTGAACATTTATTGAGAGAGTTCATAATTCACCATAGAATCTTTTAGCAAATAATAGAGTGTTGTAAGACTCAAATCAAAGATTTTCTATTAGATAAATGAATGTTAAAATATTTTCTTACAATATCCAACTTTTAGACATACATAATTATCAAGTACAATTACATTTAATTTATGATATAATAATATTTCATATGTTTAGAAATCATGCTCTAATACAGTCTAATATAGTGTTAGATTGGCGGATCTAAGTATGCATCCACTCACCATGCAATATTATGAAAATCTTTAACACATAATAATACTTTAGTTTACCTATGAATATAAATTTTGATGATCCTACCACATGTTAGGTCTTAGCTATCTAATTATAAATCAAATCAAATAATTTTTTTAAGAAGATAGAGTTCTCAAAGTTAAACCTAATATTGTACGCTTGCTTGACCGTATGTAGATGAATTTTTTATTTTGTTATTAATTAAATATTTTCTCTAGCTTGATATCTTCAAATAACAATTATAGACTCTTATTTATATATGTGAATGCACATTGATACATGTTAACTAGCATAGTTATTATATTATCTTGTTTAACAACTGCTAATATATGGTTATGATTGTTATATGTGATTATTAAAACTAGATTTTCTCTTTGGTCTAAATATGTTCATAGTTAAACAAATGATCAACAAAGTAATTTACCTTTCATTTTGGTATGAGAGCTTTCACTTCTCTAATGTTGTCTTTGAATTCAAATGACATGCACGAGTAAAAGTGTTTGCAATGTAAAGAATTAAGTATTGCTATAATATGTAAAAGTTTCTACATCCACTACTAAACAAATGAATACCATAATGATATTTTTCCTAGTTAGAAGGATTTGATTGTTTAGTATGTTTTTTCATATTATTATTAAGAAATATTTAATGTTTAATCATTGAGCATATTGTTGGGGAAGTGGAAGCATAAACCAAAAAAACTAAATATTTCACAAAAAATAGTTGCAATGAAATAAGGAAAAGAATGAAATGGAATAATTGAAAAACACATAATACATTGATTTACATGTTAAAATCTTGAAAAAACATCAAGAAAACATCAACGGGGCAAGGTATCTATATTCTTATTGTTCAGAGAAAAAAATTACAATCCGCAAAGTTGTTGCTATCATAATTTCTTTTGCAACTACAATTCATAATTGTTCTTGCAATTTACAATAAGATTTCAATTACTCTTACAATCTAAAATTCACAACAATTTCTCTTGCAATCTAGAACTCACAACTCTTTCTCTTACTTTTCCTTAAGGAAACCAAGATATATATAACATCTTCAAGATAACAACCACCAGTAAACATTGAAAACAATCATTTTATTCGTTTAAAGAAATAAGGAATTTCCTCTTAAAAACTATAAATTTTTTTTCTAGAAAGATATGATTTTTTAAATTGTTTTATTGCTTTATTTCTTTATTGTTGTCACAATCCAACAATCTCCACTTTCACAACAATTTACTTGATACAAAATATGATTCTCAACAAACTCATAATAGTTAGAGGATAACATTAAGAGTAATTTGAAGATGGGGTGTGAGAGTGGAGGCAGGGTTAGGGTATCTGGAGGAGATGAAGACATAGAAGAGGATGAGGATATAGATGATGATGATGATCCTACCCATGCTTGCCAGATCTGGGTCATTTCCTATGTGGGTTGTCATGCTTTGGCTCCCTCATGTGTGGGGAAAGTTTCTTCTATTCCCCTATTCATTTTTTGCTATTTATTGGAGGACCCTTTTGGTCTTTTCCTTCCCTTTTTTGTTGTCAGTTGGGGGGACCAATTTTGGGTCATCTGTGGTTGTTCACCCTTGTTGTTAGGACCCCTATTTTCTTGGGGTATGAGACTTTGGTCGGTTGGCACTCTTTGTATTTAGTCCTAGCGGCAACCTTTTCTCTCCTCCTCTCTCTGTGGTGTGACTATTTAAGGTTGGCCCTAATCTGCATTAGAGGAGCTCTTTCTTGCTTTGTCCATCGATGTTGTGGATGGAGGTGGGTCGTTTCCCATTGTGGTTGTTGTGGTTCGATTGTGGCTAGTGTCTCTATTCTTTCTTGGCTGGTGGGTTCCACTCATTATGATCTGTGCTTGCTATGCCTTCCCTACTCAAGCCACAAAGAGTTCATGTTTTGGCAGCTAGTGGGGCATGGGGCTATACCGCTTGGCCTTGTAGAGAGTTGCATGGTCATTTTTATGAATTTTCCCTTTGTTGTTTTTGGGCTATCTACTATTGTTTCATTTTTTTTAGCCATAGAGGAGGGAAGTGATTGCACAGTTCCTATGGAGGTGGTTGTTGTGTTTTTGGTTGCTCCTATTTTTCTTGACGTTGTGTGGACTAGCAACCTAGCCGGTGATCCTATTGAGGTGGATTCTTGGGAGGTTGATGGGGTTGCAACCTCTAAGCCATTTGGGGATGGAGGTAGTTGGAGGTGTTCTAAGGTTGTGTCTACTTGTGTTGTTGATGGCTTTCCCTTTGGTGTTAGTTGTTTATTGTTGTTTGTGGGTGGGTGTTGGCTACACAATGAGAGTTGGTTACCCTATGCATGCTTAAATAGTGTGCGTTTCTCTTTTTTTGCACTTGTTTCGATATTGAATGTTGACTTTCTTTGGTGGATTCTATCCTCTTGCGTTTTGACACTTGCCTCCTTTGTCCCGTTCCATCCTAGATCTGATCGCTCTTTAAGAGGAATGTACTTGAGTTTTATTAATCACTAGTTGAAGAGGACCCTTTTTGTTTTTGTGTTGTCTCATAGAGGCTTTACTGCAAATGAACCTGTCAAGGTGGTTCACTTTTTTGAGTTTGCAGGTTTGCTTCTCAGACAAAGATTTAGTCCCTTGTTATTATGGTTTACATTTTTTGTTGGGGCTAGTTTTTTTATGATTGTAAGTAATCTGGATTCCCTAAGATCCTTATGGTCTCCTTCCATGGCTAAACAAGTCCCTAATTATGGTGGTCCTTTAGGAAAAAGGTTATGAAATGCTTTTCCAAACCCGCTATTATTTTTTTGTTTCCTTCACTATTTGGCCAATGCAAGGGTTTTCATTTTGTTATTGGTTTGGGGTGCATTCCTAAGCCTCTTTGTTTTGAACATGAAAGCTTGTTGAGGGTTCAGGACACTTGTTCTCACCGGTTGGGTTCTCTAGTCAAAAGCCCTTCTTTTAAAAAATGGGGAGTCCTCCTTTTTGGTTTTTGGTGGTCTCACAGCTTGTAAGTTCCTCCTGGTTATGTAAGGGTACAATCCCTCTCTCACTTTATATTAATCAGAACAATTTACTTAATACATTACCATTCCCAAGAAAGACTTCCTACTGAAATCTCAACACATGTCTCTAATCACAAGAGAACTCCAAGCCTCACCTAAACCTCCAAACTTATCCATGGGCAACTACAACTGATCAATCCATGCTAAGATCCAAATGCAATGCCACACTTTCATGAAGCTCCCAAGAAAATAATGAATGTACTCAATACCATGAAAAGCAAAAAAGATCAACTACTATTGTTCCAACCATAGATTCAAGAATCTAATAATGACATCATGATCTAACTTCTCCTTAGACAAAGATCAACAAACTCATAGGCTTTAGAAATATGAAAACTATAAAACATATCAAGAGTTGTCTAGCAGAATTCAAGCCATAGAATAACCAACTCCACAACCCACAAGAAACCAAGGGCTAATCATCTAATACTTTCATGTAACCATGGCCTAAAATAATGAACCCACCTTAAACACTCCATTCTACTCCATGATCCTCCTATTATTTTCTCTTCAATAACATTGAAAAGAACCAACACCTGATCTTCCTAGTCTTCATCAGACATATCTGCATGTTCTAATAATATTGAAAAGAGCCAATGCCATATCTTCCCAATATTCATTAGACACATTTGTAGGTTTCTTTAACTTTCCTATGAATGCCTTGTATAGTCCTTGTTGCACTAACAATTCATACATCTTAAGCTTCCATAGCTCAGAGCTATTCTTTCCATTAAATTTCTCCACCTTGAACCTTGAATTTGCAAACTTTTCCATTTAATGTTGCAAAATCAGCACCAAATCCTAACACAGTCACTGCAAAAATAATCGCTCTAATATCACATGTTGGGGAAACAAAAGCATATACCAAGAAAATTAAATATTGCAACAAAAATTAGTTGCAAATAAATAACGAAGATAATGAATTGGAATAACATAATAACACATTTAATACAATAATTTATGTGGTAAAACCTTGACAAAACATCAAGGAAACATCCATGAGGAAAGGTATCAGTATTCTTATTGTTAAAAAAACAAGTTAAATCCTTACAACCGTTTCTATCATAATTTATCTTGCAATTTTACCATTCACAATTAATCTTGCAATTTACATTAACATTACAATTGCTTTCACAATCTACAATTCACAACAATTGCTCTTGCAATCTACAATTCACAATTATTTTTCTTACTTTTCCTTCAAGGAAACCATGATATATATAATACCTTCAAGATAACAATCACCAATAGACATATAAAAAACTTCTTTTATTCCTAAATAAAAAAATTAGGAATTCTCTTTCAAAAGATAAAATGTTATTTTCTTGAAAGATAGATTTCTTTTACTGTTTTAATGTTTTATTGCTTTATTGTTGTTACAATCCAACATATATCTTCAACAAGTTAATACCAAAAGGGTACATAAGGAAAAGAGGTAGTTTTTTTCTTCGCAAAATTAGTTACAAGTCAAAGCCCTACATGAATCCACAAAATGATAGAAAACCTTTGTGAATGGTATTGGTGTTCTATTATGGAGATTAATAGTGGTTTATTTTCTAGTAAATGATATATTTGGTTAGTGGTTTAGAGATTAGGCATTATTAATTTACTACTATATTGATAGGTTAGAGATAAAAAAATAATTATATTATGGTATCTATTCAGATATTCTTTTATTTTATTATGATAAGTAGAGGAAGACCCTACAATACACCTGTGACATCCTAAAATTACACCCCTTTACGATTTTGACCTCACTTGGGGCCCTCACCTTAGTGTTTGCATCTTATGCCTAATTAAGGCCTGATTATGCCTTTAACATGAACATTGGGCTTTGTTTCCACTTTATCCCCTACATAACCCCTTAGTCTAGCCCCAAAATAGGGTAGGACTAGCGCTCATTGGGACCAGGGCACCACACCATGGTCCTTAATTGGGGTCTATTTTGGTCCCCTCTTGCCTCCTTAAAAATGGGCGGGAAATATCTCCTCGTGTTGGCCTATGCCAAAAAATTAATTCATTTTTCAATGGGCAAGTATATAAGGAGGTTTTCCCCTCTCATTTGGAGAATAACAAGAGATATACGAGAGATCATAAGGGAAAGGCAAAATTATCATCATCAAGCATTGAAGCATTAAAGCATTCACCATTAATCATCTTTGGAGGTCTTCAAGGTTGCATTCTTCATTCATCAATTGTGGAGCATCATCACATCATTCATTTGCAAGCATGTGTGTGTGATTAGGGTTTTGCCATGTTCATGCCATTTCATACAACATATGTGATTGCATTCAAGAAGCAAAGCATCATTATCAGTCATTGTAGACCTAAGGTATATCCTTTCATCATTTATTTTAGTATTTGCAATATTTCAATCAAGGTTAATTTCTAAATTAGGGTTTCACTTAGGCAAACCCCTATTCCTAACCTATTTCCCTTCTTTTCTGTGTGCAAGAAACAAGTACAGAGCTATACTCTTTAGAATAAGTATTATTTGTAGAGATGAATCAACCCTTTTTAGCATGAGAAAAAGTAGGACTAGGGAGACAGGCACACCAGTCTTGACATTTTTGGAGCTTTTTCAAGGATTAGATCCGAATATGCATATACTTCTCAAATCTAGGTGCATGCAACAATTTGATGATTGTAGCTCACTATTTCCGCATTTTTACCTTAATTTCCAATGCTTTTCCCTAATTTCAGCATTTGAAGTCACAAAAGAGGATCAACACATTCACAACTCCCCTTAAATCCATTGAGTATTCAATCCTCATCATTCTTGATTTGGGATTGAATCTATTGGATTCTTCCCTCTTTTGAATGTAATGGTAAATTAGTGGTTTTAATCCATCTAATGGTGAAAACCCTATTTTTTCACCATTACAACACCCATATTAAAGAGTATTAAAATAATTCTTATAATGAGAGAAGCTAGTTGATAGTATTTGTGTTGACAACACTAGATTATATATTTAGTTGAACTTCCAAAATTGGATTTTGGAAAAGAAATAAGAAAAATAAGGTGCAATTTTAATTGAAATCATCATATTAAAATGATTTTTTTATCATGTTATCTTAGCATGGACCCTTACTGCCACCTTTGCTACAGCTAATGACTCTTCTAATGAATCCCCTAAGATATCAAATGGATCATGTGTAATAAGGTGATATTGTTAGTTAGCGAAATAAGAGGCTAGAGGTTTTTTTTCATCTCAAGCAAACTTCTCACTTAGAGATGGCACTTTGCATGAAAAGAATATATAGTAGCTTACTTTGCAAGTCCCCTGCTTATAACTAAGGTTTCAAGACCACATCAACATTGTTTTTGTTGAGGTGTCCAAAAATGCCTACAAAAAAGCCGAGACTGATACTTGTGCATTAAGTCACGTTTTATTGGTGCATTGTTGTGGTATCACATGATTTGTTGCTTTTTAGATCTAAGGAATACACTTCATTCAATTATAAGAAATCATCATCAACATTAACAACTTTGAAGTCACAATTATTGATGCAATATTATTAAAAATATTAGACATCAAAACACCAAATATTATAATAACTATTAAAACCTTCTAAAGTACTACTAGACTTGAAATCATACTATCCGTTCACATTTAACTAAGATGCAAGATGCCGTGAACGTGAAGCAAAGGGATCTTGGTTTTACATTCTATATATTCATATTTGACTAAATTTGGTAAATAGAGAGTACTGTTCTAATTCTCAAACTGAAAGACACGCAAAGCATGGCCTTGTTCCCCAGGGCCCCAACTTCAAGTCTTCTCCGGAGGAAAGTTGGAAGCATCATACGTTACACAATGAAGAAACACAATTCTAATGCTGATGTAAACATGACACAGACGAAAATACAGATTTTAATATATCTAGATATGACCTTTCTAGCTTGGTACGTGGGCAACGGCCACCCATCCAATTGCAGACTTTGGACAAAGGGGCTTTGCTCAGATGACGGTGCAGTCAATTGCGTGCTGCTGCTTCGGAATGTACTCACACTATTCTTAATTTAAGAAGTTTCTGAATTGATTTCTGAGGGTAACTGTATCAATCGCGTGTATTCCAGGTAGACATTGGACACAAAAGTCGATGGATGTTTGACAAAGCCATACAGCTGACGTAGAAATTTTTTATGAATAAATAGGATAAGGATGTCCGAGTTTCGTGTTCAGTGGATGTCTATCTAGCATTCAGATTGTATCATTGATCATGTTTAATAATTAATTGAAAAACAAATATTTATCATATTTTAATTATTAATTCATTAAAAAACATGGTCAATGGTATGTCTGGGTGCTGCATAGACACAAGCGAAGTAGAGGCAAAGACTTTGTCTTTAGCTTCGCTGAATTTAAGTTCTTATATGATCTATGGATTGCTTTGTTGGATTGCATGTTCTATTTGGTCATCCAAAATATGACGAGGACAAGCCTTTGAACACCAAACCTATTTAACAAGTGTCTTCAATAGAGGAGAACGATGTCTCTTATCGACATGGTGACACTGACATTTCTTCACCTGCTAGAATTGCGCCTCCAATGGTTTGTCCAAGTAATTAGGCTGATTATTATGTGTAGAATCTTTTTATGTGGTTACATAAGCAAATGGAATTGGGCTAGGTTCTTCTATTGCAAATACAATTGTACATGGGACGATTTGGGTTCTTCATATAACCCATTTTGATGGTTTCTCGGGTTAGGGTTGTCTATGTGATTTCGGTTAGGGTTTTTGGAAAATAAACTTATAGAAAATTTTACTATATTTTCAAAGTACGATTATTTTTCTCTTGTAAGACTTTATTATTAATTATTATAACTTTAGTGACTTAGGTCACTTTTATTGAAAAAATTATGTAGTAATAATATTAAAATCTTAATATCGTTAAATAATAATTTGAAATTCTTTAAATAATATAGTAAATCTTTTGATGAATAGTGTTGAGAAAATTTTAACTTTGAAGCATCTATATTTAAATGTTAAAACATAAAATGCTTTACCTTAGGGGTGGGTGCAAGAAGTTGAGTCCCACTTTTGGGCAAAAAGTGGAAGTGTTTTCCCTATTTTTCAAAATTTCTGTTGATTGATGTCAAAATTTGAGGCACTTAGAGATTGAATCTGAAAAAACTCTAGTAATAGAAAATGTAATGCTTAAAGTCTAATTTTCAAATATGTAATTTACTTCAATACCCACATGCTAGAAATTAATTTTTAGTAGGCATGTTTTAAAACCACTTTTTCAAAATACCTATTTTAGGATCATACCACACGTGTACAACCACCATATTTTGACGTAAATAAATGATTTTTTGCAAATCCTTCTAGGAAAAGATGCCTAAGACACCAAATATTGATGAAAATATTTTTTCTTATTTTTTTTATTGAATATATTTTTTTATTAATTTTTAATTGATTATAAAGTACATTTTCAAAACATCTGGTGTACGACCACCATAATTTGATGAAAATTTCATATTTTTTTATTTTTTATTTTTTAATCTTCAAAAGAATTGTATGTAGATTGACTTTATATAATTTATTTTCCAAAAAACCTAAAAAAAAAAGTTATTAAATTTTTATTGAACCTCACTATTTTACATTTAGGTACCACTTTTGATTAATAAATAATACAAAAATAGTAAAAAAAATCATATCACTATGAAATTTATATTTTTTAAATCAAGAAAGTGAAAACTCTAATGGGTTTTTGTTTCATTAAAAAATATGATGAGGAAGACCTTCAAAAAATTATGGCAAGGCAGAAATGTGGTATTCCAGTGCCTTGGCCATTTTTTGGAGGTCCAAGCATAGGCTTGTTCCCAACAAGCCTAACTCGAAGCCAAAACCAAGGCATACGTGTGTTTCTCGCTCCATCTTTTATGAAATGAGCACCTGTTATTTAAAATTCAAAAAATGGGTACCTGTTTTGAAATTTGTAGTATTTTAAGAAATGTGTGCCCGTTTTTAGAAACATGTACCCATTTTTAGAAATGAGTACCCATTTAGAAACATGTGTCCATTTCTCTATGGTGGTCCGATCCTAAACGGGCACCCATTTTTCAAAACGTGCACTTGTTTTATTTTTATGGGTCAGGGACCTGAAGCTAAACGGGTGTCCGTTTCTTAAAAAACGGCCACTCGTTTCTAGTGGAAAAATTTTATGCACGCAGACTTCCACGGAGTTGGGATCCAACTTCTTGTACCCACCCTTAGTAAGGAAATAAGAGATGCATTACATCGAGTTTGCGTCAATCAGTAAAATCTACAACATATTACAGATATATTACATCTAGTTCGCGTCAATCAGTAAAATCTACAACATATTATAGATGTATTACATCTAGTTTGTGTTAATTAGTAAAATGTATAGCATATTATAGATGCATTGCATCTATTTCATGTCAATAAGTAAAATCTATAACATATTGCTTAGTTAAACAACATTGTAACAATAATGATTTTTGCATATAACAAAAACTATATATGTAACATAAAGATTTGACAAAAAAAGAATATGCCAAATTAGAAATAAAACTCCATGTACAATAATTCTTAATCATTAAATTTAAATTAATTAATATATATAATAATAATAATATAATTATATTTTCTATAAAATTATTATTGTTAATTAATTAAATTTAATAATAATTATGATAACTAGTATTATGTATAATTATACATGTAATTATTCATCTATATTATAATATTAATTATTTATAACATCTATTATTATTTATAGTAAGTATTCTATTATTTATTATTAATGACTATATAATAATAAATATTAATTATCCAATTATATTTAATTTATATATAATTAATTTATTATAATTATTTCATTAATATATAAAAAATATATTACATTATTATATATTAGTTATTATATTATTATCTAATAATTTTATTTATTATATAAGAAATTATTCTCTTATCATTATATAAATGAATTAATTAAAACTATACACTTAACTATTTATATGTTTGATATCTATAATTTTATGTATTTTGAAATTATTATTATAAAAAATCAAGTGGCTTTATCACCCATTGCATTGTCAAAAGAAACTGGACAAAACTGGTTGCTATTATGTAATGGTGAAATGACTGTAGAACACTATTGTATGAAAATGCAAACAAAAATACAAAATTTAGGAAATTTGGTCAACCTATTTTAAATCTTGCTTCTCATTGGTTAACACTTTGACATTTAAAATTTTGACATCATCCTAATATGACTATAGAGTACTATTATCCAATTCAATAATAAAGAAAACAATTTGTGTATTTTGAAATAAATTTGACAAAAAATAAACATTAGGAAATTTGGTCAACCTATTTTAATTCTTTATTCTGATGGGTTGATGATTTGAAATTTAATAGATTTGGGTGAATGCATTAGTATTATTGCCATGGCAAGAACCAAAAATAAATTATTATTTTTAAATATTTACTTTTGTGTAATTAATATGTAAATTTTTAATTAATTTAATAATAAATAAATTAATATATTTTGTGTATTCTATAATGATTGGCTAATATCTTTTATCATTTATTACAATGTTTTTACACACATTAAATAGAGTATTTATTATTCTAATTTTTGTACAGAATAAAAAATTAATTGTGTGTTTATTATTAAGATGAGTGGGGGGAGGCCCCCCAATCTTAACAGATCATTACATAGCAAATAAAAATCTACCATATAGACTAGCCAGATTAGCCAACAAAAAAGGCAAAAACTAAAAAGAAAAGGACTCTAGTAGAGAGATTACATAAAAAGTAGAGCAACAAACCAAAACTAGCACACAACCCCAAAACAAAATCCACAATTGTAGCATCTAGCACAAAATATTGAAACATAATCCAAAAGAACATCCACTCATGTGCAAAAAATACAACAAAAGCGACATCCACCATTTTCTCCAATGTTTCCTCCTATTTCATAGAAACAAATGTAGTGCTTTACCTTCAAATAAATTGAACTATCTTTCTTTATTCATTTCTTCTCTCTCTTTTCAATCTTGGACGCCATAGCCACCACACCCACAACAACCATCCTCTTCAAGGAATTGGTGCTTTTAACAATTTTACCCAAGAAAATTACAAGAGAGAAAATCCTATTATTACAATTGATGCAACCCATGGAATCTTGGAATTTTCCAATATTTTTCATACAAATTTGGAGATATTAAATCTCATTAGATAGGATCTACATGTTCTCATCTTTAGGGCTTAACTCTTCATTCTCTTATTTTTCTTAGATGCTTCTTTCTCTTCCTCTAGTTCTTTAAATTGTTCAAAACTTCAAAACCTTAACTAGAATCTAGGGGGGTATTATATGGAGGGAAGTGGCAAAGATAATCTTTTGGGATGAGGTCTAATAGTTCAACAAGGTTCTCAAGAAGCATAACCTCTTGGGGAAAGGAGCAACAAGAATCATTATCCATGCCATCAAAGAGAATAGGCTTCCTAAGGGCTGAAGTAATCTTAACCATTTCCAAGTTTTTTGCTAATCTCAATGATCTTATTTTATATGACAAAATAGTACTCTGCTCGTCATAGATATTGATAATTAGAGAAGTGGGGTGGGTCACCACAGGACTAAAATCAATAGTTTTTTGCATAGATTTTCCCTTTTCAGCCTACACTTTTTTGTTTTCAAAGGAAGAGGAAACAAAAGTTTAACTTTTTTTTATGGGAAATATGAGACATGTTTTGCAGGACTTTCTCCGTAATCGAAGGGGATTTAACTTCTTTACCTAAGATTTATTTCTTTTTTTTAGGTGGGAAAATGGGATATTTCTTAACACTTTGTCTTTTGAGGAAGAAGAGGATTCATTGGCAAAGACAATGTTCTTTCCACTTCCCTCAATAGGGGGAGGGTTAGATATTTGATGAAAGACAAAAGTATTTTGAGGAGGCATAACTAGTTAAGAGGAGGTATGTCCATAAGAAAAAAATTGTATAGAGCATACATAATCCCCTAATGGAGAGGCAGATAGGAAGTTCTATTATTACACATTTTTGAAATGAGTAGAATAGAAAAAAAGGAAAATGATCAAGAAAACAAATAACAATCCCCCAAGCAGTAGGTAAATCTTCAAGGTTGAAACTGCTTTGGTGCCTTTCAATATGCTCACCATATTTGAGGAATATTTGTATGTAATCCTCATAAGCATGCCTATGGATCATGTAAGGAATTTCTCTCCTTTGCAACTCAAACCTATGACTTAACCAATTAATTCTTTAGACACTTCAATTCTTATACTATCCACTTGTGCATGGGTTTTTTAGTAGATAATCATGAATTGAGAGGGGAGATCATCACCTTTTCATTTCATGGCTTTGAAAAAGGAAGTAAGATTGCCTAGACTTCCACATTTTTCTTCTATGACACATAAGTAGTAGGTTCCACATGCACATTATAGCCACTCATCTTAGTAGACCTAGGAAACGATAATCCCACATAAATTCCAACACACCTCTTAACATCACAAAAAAATAAATGGTAGACTTGTAAGAGACGTTGTTTAAAATGATTTCTAAAAAAGCCTTAATCTTTCTTAAATAATTTATCATTAAAATAAGAAACCCATAATTGACAGATGAGAATAATAAAACCACGTCATTCCTTCTCCTATCATAATTAATATTATCTTCATTCATCTTACTTGAAATGTCAAATTCAATCCTATTATGAGGTCTTGTGTACTCGTAACTTGCAGGCGTATGCACGAAGTTGTGGTACCAAAAAGGTGCCACACTTCAATTTTTTTTTGAAAAGGCCATAAGGTGTGTGCACCTTATATTTTCTTTTTTGAGAAAAACCTATTGCCAACATTTGGGGCATTATTTTTCCTTCCCAAGATCATGTTTTGGTGATTTCCCATGCCTTTGTGTTGCGCTCACCCTTTGCAGAAGAAAGATATTGAGCCCTAAGTTGTCCATTTCTCATCAAAATGCTGCCATGACATCAAAGAGCTCGAAGAGGTATGCATTTTTGTTTCCTTATTGTCATTTTTTTATTAATTTGAAGATTAAACTAGGTTTCTTGATTTAAATTTATTTTAATTGTTAGGAATTGAGATTGCACAAGAAAATGTTGAAAACACTCAATCACCTCCTCATGAAGACCATAATGAAGAACAAGCACATCAAGAGCCTCCTACAATCCCCAGACATCCCATAGGTACATAAGAAAACCTATTAGGGAAAATAGAAAATAGCCAGAAAGAGCTTGAAGATTTAATCACAAGGCTAAAAGATCCCACTAGAACAAACTCCCATAGGATGAACCTTGCCAATTGTCTGCAATCTATTGTATCTCACATACAATTAGTGAGTGGGAAAATCAATTATTGGTCCAATAAAAAGGAAGAACAAAAACAATTTTATGTTGACAAATTTTCATATGCAGCAAAGAAGAAAAAAAAAATTAACAAATTTGACTTGTGTGCCCTTTTTACGGACCCTCGAACAAATCAACCTTTCCACCTTGGATGTAGGAGGTTCCCTATACATTGGTGTCACCATGAAGGGATTAAGAATAATTTTTGGGATAGGTGGTGGATGGTATTTGATCAGCCCCCATGCAATAATCACGAGACACCCCAATACTTTTTGAGGAAACTATACCCTGAATTGGGATTTTCTAGAATTTCAAGGTAGAGGTGGTGGCTCCTCACATGATAGAGTGGGTGCATAGTGTGACCCAAATATCCCACCAAGACCCTCAGATAGACCTATGGTTGAGCATGCCATTTTTCCTTCTATTGTGAAGGATTGTGTTGAGGTCGAAAATCTATAATCCATTAGCTCACTCACTCAGACCCTTATATAGTATGCAAGGCCTCTAGTAGAGGGTGATGTGGTTGATGTAGGCGATTCTTCTAGGCATCGAGTTCCAACTCTTTTTTGTTGATCTTGTGGTTCTCTTTGCACTTATGATCCTAATAGCAGTGAGCATGCACATGCACGAGCATAATTTTCTACATAGAACATTGTCATGATAGGAATCCTTGCTTATGAAACATTTGGCATTGATACCCAAGTGAATTTCATTACAAGTTCATTTCATTATTTTTATTAAATTTTATATATAGAAATTTTAGAATATATCTAAATTAGTAAATAATTATAATAATAAATCAAGGTCAAAGTGTTGACAATACTAGCAACATTCTCGCAACACCCTTTTTCATGACTTCATCAACTCCACAGGTATATAACGAGTGAAGAAATATAATTATTATATGTGAATAGTTTAATCTTATGTGAATTATTTTCTAATTACTCATTTTGGATGTCAAATAATTTGAAGTTGGAGCTTCAACATCAACACCTCGCAGTGTAGCTCATGAAGAATCTTTCACCCAGGTAAGCAATTTATTCTTTAATGTTGTTATTAAATAATATAGATAGTTTTGGGGATTGATCAATATACTTTGTTTAATTTTCATATGTTGACATCAGAGACTCCTCCTACTATTTGAGTGACAATGGAGTGTGGTGTTGCTGCTACAGTAACAAGTTCAGTTGCTTTGACATAAGTATGAGACATATTAGTAAATTTAGTAAATTTCACATTACATTGTTATCTTGATAATATATTATTGAAAATTTTAACAATACTTGTATTTAGTTTAATTTATATTGTGATGCCTACAAGAGGGGCTTGTCACTCTAGATCATGAATGTGCACCAGTTGTGGATGAACATCATGATTATTGTATGTGATAAGTGACTATTCTATTATATGTCATTCTAAAATTCAATTTATATATATATTAATGTCATTCTTTTTATTGTATCAGGTGGAGTTACAGAAAAGTCTGGAGAGGAGGTCGAGTGGGTGCACTCAAAAGACACTTGCATCATATACATCTCCATCCCCCCAACAAGAAAAGATATCTTGTGATTTGTTTCCTTCCCCTAGAGGGAAATTACTAGAATAGGGTCCTATTTTGTATTCCTATATGGAAATTTTGAACATATGTCTTGTATTACGAATACATGACATTCTATGTCCATATGGATTTTGGCAAGCCTATTTGACTTTATTGGATATTGTGTTGTATGCCTATATGGCAATTTTGAACATATGTTTTGTTTTACGAATATGTGACTATATTTGATATTTTTATCGGTGTATAATATTGTATGAATTTATAGCTTTTTGGTTAAAGAAAATCATTTATCATAGTTATCCATAATTGTAGTACAAATGATTAAATGAATAATTGCACAAAGTTGATTATTAATTAAGATTTGAACCTAAATATGCATCTCTAATCCAAGACACAAGCTTACAGGGATCAACAAAAATTCAATTGTTATATTCCAAATATGACTAGAGGCATTCTCCAACATTCACATTAATACAAACCACAATTTAATAGTAAATTTTAAATATCATACAAGGTTTGATGATTTTCATATTCAAATAACCCTAGTCATGAGAGTGAAACAAAATTTAATAATATATACGGGAAACATAGAAAGAATCAAAATTAGATAGTGTAAGACACCATTGTACCAATACCCATTCTAAAACAATTGCATAGACCATACACTTCTATTCATCTAATGCATACCCTAATAGAGCTACTTTAGATGACTCCCAACAATTAATAATACTTAATAGTCTTTTGGTCTATTAATCTAATCCATACCCTAATAGAGTGTCGTAACATGACCCCATAAGATCAGACGACTCGTTCGTATGTCTCAAGGATGTCGAGAAATGCATCGCCAATGTTTGATAACTTTTTGCACTTTGAGCACTTAAGTGCGATGGCCGGTAGGGTGTGGCTCGGATCGATTAGATGAGTTGGAGAGAAAAATGAAATTATTCCTAGCGTAAAATCAGCCACACGGACATGTACAAGCTAACAATTAGGTGCCATGAGGAGTGGATTGTTAGTTAGGGCGTTGTGAAACTTTTCATTGAACTCATTTGACAATTTTTGTCACAACTGAGAAAGCGTTGCCACAGGAAAATGGCTCTGGGTCTTCTGAAATTGAGAGAGGTTTTTCTAGTGTTGTAACACTGTAGGATCAAACATCTTATTCGTATGTCTCACGGGCACTGAGAAATGCATTACTGAAGTTTGACAACTTTTCGCGCTTTGAGCACTTAAGTCCGATCGTTGGTAGGGTGTGGCCCAGATCAATCAGATGAGTTGGAGAGAAAAATGAAAGATTTCTTAGCATAAAACCAACCACATAGACATGTATGAGTTGAGGGTTTGGTGCCATGACAAGCAGTTTGAAAGTTAGGGCATTGTTCAACTTTTCATTAAACTCATTTGACGCTTTTTGTCGCAACCAAGAAAGTGTCACCACAGACAAATGGATATGGGTCTTTCAAAATCCAAAGAGGTTTTTGTATAGTGTCATAACATGACCTCGTAGGATTTGATGGGTCATTCGTATGTCTCACAGGGGCCGAGAAATGCATCGTTGAAGTTTGACAACTTTTTGCACTTTGAGCACTTAAGTACTATGGTTGGTAGGGTGTGGCCCAAATCGATCCGATGAGTTGGAGAGAAAAAAGAAATCTTTCCTAGTGTAAACCTGACCACACAGACACATACGAACTAAGGGTTTGATGCCATGATGAGCGAATTGAAAGTTAGGGCATTATGCAACTTTTCATTGAACTCATTTGATGCTTTTTGTCGCAACCGAGAAAGTGTCACCATGGGAAAATGGATCCGGGTCTTCCAAAATAGAGAGAGGTTTTTGTAGAGTGTCATAACAAAACCCCATAAGATCAGATGACTCATTCGTATGTCTCATGGGCACCAAGAAATGCATCGTTGAAGTTTGACAACTTTTCACACTTTGAGCACTTAACTGTGATGGCTAGTAGGGTGTGGCCTGGATCGATCAGACAAGTTGGAGAGAAAAATGAAATCTTTCCTAGTGTAAACCTGACCACATAGACACATACGAGCTGGCGGTTCAGTGTCATGATGAGCAGATTGAAAGTTAGGGCGTTGTGCAACTTTTCATTGAACTCATCTAATGCTTTTTTGTGCAACCAAGAAAGTGTCGCCATGGGATAATGGATCTGGGTCTTCCAAAATCAAGAGAGGTTTTGTAGAGTATTGTAACACAACCCCGTAGGATCAGACGACTCATTTATATGCCTCACGAGCGCTGAGAAATGCGTTGCTGAAGTTTGACAACTTTTCATGCTTTAAGCACTTAAGTGCGATGGCCGATAGGGTGTGGCCCAGATCAATCAGACGAGTTGGAGAGAAAAAAAAGTTAAATTCCTAGCATAAATATAGCCACACGGACACATACGAGTTGACCGTTCAGTGCCACGATGAGCGAATGAAAGTTAGGGCATTGTGCAATGTTTCATTATACTCATGTGACGCTTTTTATCACAACCGTGAAAGTGTCGCCACAAGAAATTGGATCCAAGTCTACCAAAATTGATAGAGGTTTTTGTAGAGGGTCACAATACAACCCAATAAGATTAGACGAATTGCTCGTATGTCTCAAGGGCATCGAGAAATGATAATATTGACAACTTTGAGAACCTTGAGCACTTAAGCGAGTTCGTTGCTAGGGTGTGGCTAGGAACGATCGAGCAAGTTTGAAAGAGAGACAAAGGAATTCATAGTATAAACCCAACCACCTGGATGCATACAAGCTGATGGTTCAGTTCCATGAAAAGTGGATTGAAAGTTGGGGCATCGTCTAAATTTTCATTATACTCATGTGACACTTTCTCTCGCAACTGAGAAAGTGTCGGGCCACAAGCATTTGGATCCGAGTCTACCAAAATTGAGAGAGGGTTTTGTAGAGAGTTTTAACATGACCCTTTAGGATTAGATGAATCATCCATATGTCTCATGAGTGCTGAGAAACGCGTTGCCAAATATTGATAACTTTGAGCACCTTGAGCACTTAAGCGAGTTTGCTGCTAGAGTGTGGCCTGGATCGATTGAGCAAGTTTGAGAGAGGAATGAAGGCATTCCTAGCATAAACCCAGCCACCCATACCCGTATGAGTTGATGATTCGGTGCCACGATAAGTGGATTGAAAGTTGGGGCATTGTGCAACTTTTCATTATACTCATGTGACGTTTTTTCTCGCAATCGAGAAAGTGTCGCCACAAGCAATTGGATTCACGTCTACCTAAACTGAGAGAGTTTTTTTTAGAGTGCCATCTCATGACCCTGTAGGATTAGACAATTTTTCAAATCTCTCATAGGCGTCGAGAAACACATCGTTGAATATTGACTACTTTGAGCACCTTGAGCACTTAAGTGAGTTCGCTGCTAGGTGTGACCTGGATTGATCGAGCGATTTTGAGAGAGGAACAAAAGTACTCCTAAAATTTAAACCTAGCCACTTGGATGTGTACAAGTTGATGGTTCGGTGCCACAATGAGCGGATTGAAAGTTGGGGCATTGTGCAACTTTTAATTATACTCATGTGATGCTTTTTCTCGCAACTGAGAAAGTGTCACCTCAAGCAATTGGATACGATTCCACGTGAATTGAGAGAGTTCTTTTTAAAGTGGCATCTCATGACCTCGTAGGATAAGATGACTCATTTGTATTTCTCACGGGCACCGAGAAACGCATCATCGAATATTGACAACTTTGAGCACTTAAGCGAGTTCACTGATAGGGTGTGGATCAGATTGATCGAGTGAGTTCAAGAGAGGAACCAAGTAATTTCTAGCATAAAAAAATCCACCAAGATGCATACAAGCTGATGTTTTGGTGCCACGACAAGCGGATTGAAAGTTGAGGCATTGTGCAACTTTTCATTAAACTCATGTGACGCTTTTTCTCACAACCGAGAAAGTGTTGCCACAAGAAATTAGATCCGAGTCTACCTGAATGGAGAGAGGTTTTTTTAGAGTGGCATCTCATGAAACCATAAGATTATATGAATCATTCATATTTCTTATGGGCACCAACAAACATGATGCCAAATTTTGACAATTTTCACTTTGAGCACTTTAGGGATTTCGCTGCTAGGGTGTGGCCCAGATCAATCGAGAGAGTTTGAGAGAGGAACAAAGGAATTCCTAGTGTAAAATAGGCCACCTAAACATGTAAAAGTTGATGGTTTGATGCCACGAAGAGAGGATTGAAAGTTGGGGCATTGTGCAACTTTTCATTATACTCATGTGACACTTTTTCTTGCAATCAAGAAAGTGTCACCACAAGAAATTTGATCCAAGTCTACTTGAATCGAGAGATGTTTTTTTTGAGTGGAATATCATGACCCCATAGGATCAGACTCCTTGTTCGTATGTCTTAAAAGAGTGTCGAGAAACGCAGTGTCAAATTTTGATAATTTTTCACACTTTGAGCACTTTAGGGATTTCACTACTAGGGTGTGGCCTAGATCAATCGAGCGAGTTTGAGAGAGGAAAGAAGGAATTACTAGCATAAAAATAACCACCTATACGTGTATGAGCCGATGGTTCAGTGCCACAATGAGCGGATTGAAAATGGGTCATTGTGCAACTTTTCATTTTTACTCATGTGACGCTTTTTCTCCCAACCGAGAAAGTGTTGCCACAAGAAATTGGATCCGAGTATACTTGAACCAAGAGAAGGTTTTTTAGAGTTAAATCTCACAAAACTGTAGGATTAAATGGCTCATTCATTTGTCTTACAGACGCTGAGAAATGTGATGTCGAATTTTGACAATTTTTCACACTTTGAGCACTTCAGGGATTTTGCTGCTAGGGTGTGGCCTGAATTGATTGAGAAAATTAAAGAGTGGAATGAAGGAATTTATAGCGTAAAACTGACCACTCAGATATGTACGCACTGATGGTTTGGTTCCACGGCGAGTAGATTGAAAGCTGGGGCATTGTGAAACTTTTCATTAAATTCATGTGATGCTTTTTCTCGCAACCGAGAAAGTGTCACCGCAAGCAATTGGATCTGAGTCTACCTAAATCGAGAGAGGTTTTTATAGAATAAGATCTCATCACCTCATAGGATCATACAACTCATTTGTATGTCTTAGGGCACCAAGAAACGTGATGTCAAATTTTGATAATTTTCACACTTTGAGCGATTGACAACAAATGAGCAATTTTTACATTTTTATGCTATTGGCCTAAAACTTCACAAAATGATCCCATATGAACTCTAATGGTCCAGAATGACATTATTTAAATAAAATAACACAAAACAAGACTAAAACTCAAATTTTGATATTACGATGCCTCGAGTATTCAAAAATACAAGTCATATGTACATATATCCAAATATGATTGAGATCACAATTTTTTGCATTTACATTTAATCCAATGAACCATCTAGATCTGATCTACTCTTTATTGTGTCTAGTATTGCCTCATGGTCAGAATCACAAACCTTCCATAGGTTCTTGTTTAGTGGTGTAGCCCCATATTCGATCAATTGAACATTTGATGCTACAACAAGGTTAGAATAATGAATTATCTTCCTATGCATCTCGAAGTCCTCGAACAACCACAAATTAGGCTTCTTCACTGGGTACCTTCTAAGCCATATACTAGTAACAACCACTGATCCTATGGGGTACTCAATATTTTCTCCATCCACCACAAGACCATACAATTTCTTTTTTGCCTCCACACAACGACATAGATAATAGTCTGTTCCATCTTCATTGTCTCCAACTACAATAACTGCATAAACATGCCTTACAATGATAAAGTGAGATGAATTTAGCAAACAACTAAGGTAAAATATTGAAGTAAAATATTTTTCATGTGGGTAATTTATCTAGTTGGACTAAATCTGACATACAGTCAAAGTCAACTGATTCTTCCATCTATGTGAGTTGTCGTGAAATCAAAGGTCAATATGTCTCAAGTGGGATTAGAGGCCTCATACACCATTCATGCACCCACTCATTTGACTCACACTCATTACAAGCACCATCTTTAAATGAAGAATACTAACATGCCATCCATCGTGTATGGACAGTCCATGAACCTGCATTAGAGCTTTGGAAAGAGTGTAGCTCACATGATATTGTCAATGTACAACAATCTTGGACTTTTACAATGTTAGTATGATCTACCAACCAAAAAATCTGCCAATTGAAGACTTACCTTCATTACCTGGACCCATTGTAGCATTGCACCTTTGAAAATTTGATTTTGAATCTTTCAAGTTTGCATTCTCTTTGTACTTTAACTCTTCTCATTCTAAAGATCTTTTAATACATGCTCCTGCACCATCACGCTCCCCCTTTCCATGCCCAACCTTAGAGAAATTCCATATATGTTGAACACCAGTCAACTTATGCATCCTACTCAACCAATAAAATATCTGAGATTTCTTGAATTGTGATGCACAATTATCTGACCATATGATATGCTGACGGAATGACATGCCTTGGCTAGCCAAATCATCATATAATATTTGAAAACAACCTTGCACAAACTCTGTAGAGTGTGAGCGATCATCATTGATGTAAAAATGATACTCCCTCAATATCTTCCTATCCTCCTCCATACTATCATGTGCATGATTGAATACTATATGCACAAATATAGAAACCTGTGTGGAGTTGTAATATTATGATTGCACCTCGATCTACGGTTGTAGTGTGTATTTCTTTGCAAAGCCAACAATTGAAACGATTGTATGAAGTGGAAATGTGTCTTTGCATAACTTAAATTGCGAGTCCAACCAATGAGTTTGATGGTTATGCCTTGCATACTCATAGACTACATTCTCATGAAAGATGTCCATAAAATGATAAACTAGAATCTTGTCCCTAACCAATTCATAGTTTTTTTCTTATTTGCCATCTTTTAGCATGTAGGCCACTATCTTATATTTTCCGAATTCCACTAATTCATTACCAATTTCATGTGTACTATCTGGATATGTTGATAAATTTGTAAATGTCACAATCCACCACAATGAACACATGTGCCATCCAAGAAACACTTATTGTAATATATTTGACCATCCACTCTTTCACACATAAGATGGTAGATATGAATTCCCTTGAAGATGTTGGTGGACCATTTATGCTGCATTCCTACAAAACATTTTTAGCATGCAAATCTATACATATGTGTCGATAAACATCATAATGGTTAGAAAATTTAATATGTACTCTACAACAACATTTTGTGCATGTGTGATTTATTTTGACATAAAAAAGCTTTACCATTTCAAAGAATCTTTGACTAACTTTAATTTGAGGATACATATGTTGAAACTTGGCAAAAAATTGCGTTTGAGTCATATCCAAAAAATATTTCAGACGTGGATCACAAATTTTACTACCAATCCTCTTTCTTGCAACATATCTTTGATTAGGAGAAACCCTTGTGTTATTCTTCTAAAAATATTTGTTTAGGGATCTCAAGGCTTCAACAATTTCTTTATCTTTCTACGGTAATCTACTGGAGAATGCCCATAACTCATTGTTATATGGATTCTCCACTCTTTGTCGCCTTCCCATAGCTCTCCTGAGAGTTTGTCTACTTATTGGTGCAGAAGCACCTAGACATCAAGACATTGGAGGAGATCCTGAGAGATATTTTAATCCATATGTTTGGATATGATATTCAATGTAATAAAATCAAATGTAATGCCTAAGGGCAAACAAAATTGTAAAATTGTCATTTAGTTGTCATTTTAAGAGTCATGTGATGTGTTTGTAAAGCCATGAAGTCATTTATTCAAAAGTGTAAAGGTTGTCAACTTGACAATAAAATGTTGTCAAGCAAAGTTGCAAAAATGCAACAAAAGTTGAAAAGGGGTTAAAAGTTGGTTATGAGAGGTAGTTGTAAGGTCAAAACTGACCAAAAGTCTTTAAAAAGTCATTTTATGGTCGTTCCAAATGATAAAGGAAAGAAAGGAAAGAAAGGAGAACATTTTGATACATTTTGGTGTATTCTACTATTGCTATTTTAATTGGCTTTCCAGTTTTTATGTTGGTTCCAGGTCTTGCACGACCATGTATGACCTGGAAACCTTTGTAAATATATAATTAATGGTTAGATATGTGAAATACCTTTCTTTTCCATTTGGTTTGGAGTGATTATGTTTCTAAATGAAGAAATTATGGAAGTTTTGGTGAAAGTTGTTATTTGCAGATTTGAGGTTTCCTGAGAACAGTCATGTTGCAGAATATGGTACGGATTCATATGAAATTATTATGACCTCTAAATAGATTCATTGGATAGATATGTGAATTATCTTTCATTTCCATTTTGTCTGAGTCATTTTTATTTAGATTTGTGGAAGTTATGAATATTTTGGTGAAAACTGGTTTTAAAAGGTCTTCAATGGAGTTGCAGGCAATGGTTTGACATTATCTCATGATTTAAGAATTGTAAAATTTAATGGATTACATATTCTGAATCTATATTCATAAATATTTCATATGAAATTGGTTTGGTGTCATTTTGTTATGTTTTGTGAAAGATATTTGATGCCCTAGGCGGACTGGGCATGCACATGCTTTGTTTGGGAACAATAGTATTGGGTCTCGGTACAGAGGCTATAACTTTTAATCTAACCATTGGATTCTCCTAAGTTTTGGATATGTTTTAAGAAGTATAGTTATCTACATTTTCACCAAAGGGATATTTGAAATAATATCTGGATCAAAAGGTATGAATGACAGAATACAGGTCTATGACTGGGAACTTTAAAGATTGAAGTGTGAACCATGAATATGGGTTATTGCATTAAGTTGATATTAATGAAGAGATGATTGAAAGAAGTTGTTATTTTGCTTCTAAAGAATGAGTTTAAATGGATATTGATATTTGAATATGCAGATAGGGATGAAGTCTTTGTTCCCTCTGCATCAAATTGGTATCAGAGCTAGAAGAGCCTGAGTGTGTGGGCAGAGTGCCGAAGGAGGCAATCCACACCAGGACCTAGCCCAAGAAGAGTTGAAATTTTGTGTTGTTAATGTGTTTGGTTGCAAGTGCTTGTCCATCTATCTGCAAGAGGAATTTTGTGTTTTGTGTGGGCAGACAAGGAAGGTCTGTCAAGGGCCAAAGAGATGGTCCAGGGCCATGGGATGGTCCATTGGTTGCCAAGAGACTAGGGAGAGAGGCAAAGAGGAGGACTCCTAGGTGAGGCAAAGGTGAGTTGTTTGTTGGTGAGGTGATGTGGCATAGAGAGGTGGACTTATGGTTGGTAAAAGCACTTGGATGACAGCCATTACATACTCCACTAATAGGAGTTATTGAGGAGGTAGATACAAGGACAGTCCTGTGTCCTTTTGGAGATGGTGATTGCAGTAAAGGCATGAGAATGGTGATAAGATGAAGAGGCAAAGACAAAGATGAAGGTGATGATTTTAATCCAAAGCATAAATTTTATTTTCTTGCAGGTTATTATCCCTATTTTTCCAAGGGACTTGGAAAGTTTTCAAGGTCGGTAGTATGGTGCAGAAGCACCTAGACATCAAGACATTGGAGGAGATCCTGAGAGATATTTTAATCCATATATTTGGATATGATATTCAATGTAATAAAATCAAATGTAATGCCTAAGGGAAAACAAAATTGTAAAATTGTCATTTAGTTGTCATTTTAAGAGTCATGTGATGTGTTTTGTAAAGCCATGAAGTCATTTATTCAAAAGTGTAAAAGTTGTCAACTTGACAATAAAATGTTGTCAAGCAAAGTTGCAAAAATGCAACAAAAGTTGAAAAGGGGTTAAAAGTTGGTTATGAGAGGTAGCTGTAAGGTCAAAACTGACCAAAAGTCTATAAAAAGTCATTTTATGGTCGTTCCAAATGATAAAGGAAAGAAAGGAAAGAAAGGAGAACATTTTGATACATTTTGGTGTATTCTACTATTGCTATTTTAATTGGTTTTCCAGTTTTTATGTTGGTTCTAGGTCTTGCACGACCATGTATGACCTGGAAAACTTTGTAAATATATAATTAATGGTTAGATATGTGAAATAACTTTCTTTTCCATTTGGTTTGGAGTGATTATGTTTCTAAATGAAGAAATTATGGAAGTTTTGGTGAAAGTTGTTATTTGCAGATTTGAGGTTTCCTGAGAACAGTCATGTTGCAGAATATGGTACGGATTCATATGAAATTATTATGACCTCTAAATAGATTCATTGGATAGATATGTGAATTATCTTTCATTTCCATTTGGTCGGAGTCATTTTTATTTATATTTGTGGAAGTTATGAATATTTTGGTGAAAACTGGTTTTAAAAGGTCTTCAATGGAGTTGCAGGCAATGGTTTGACATTATCTCATGATTTAAGAATTTGAAAATTTAATGGATTAAATATTCTGAATATATATTCATAAATATTTCATATTAAATTGGTTTGGTGTCATTTTGTTATGTTTTGTGAAAGATATTTGATGCCCTAGGCAGACTGGGCATGCACATGTTTTGTTTGGGAACAATAGTATTGGGTCTCGGTATAGAGGCTATAAATTTTAATCTAACCATTTTATTCTCCTAAGTTTTGGATATGTTTTAAGAAGTATAGTTATCTACATTTTCACCAAAGGGATATTTGAAATAATATCTGGATCAAAAGTTATGAATGATAGAATACAGGTCTATGACTGGGAACTTTAAAGATTGAAGTGTGAACCATGAATATGGGTTATTGCATTAAGTTGGTATTAATGAAGAGATGATTGAAAGAAGTTGTTATTTTGCTTCTAAAGAATGAGTTTAAATGGATATTGATATTTGAATATGCAGATAGGGATGAAGTCTTTGTTCCCTCTGCATCACTTATCTTCAATTGTTTACTTGTCTTTCTAATGAGGCAAGATTTCTTAGTTTGTGTGCTTACAATTGTTGATGTAATGACACGTCGTGTGGCATTACTATCTTTTGTATGTGAGTTAGATCCCACAATTTCAAATGCATTCATCAAACTATTCACAATAGATTTTTGCTTGATTCAATCGATGTTATTATCCCAATGATCTTCATTATGGGCCTAAATTTCAGATTTCTCATCATTTCAACAAATAGTTGACATCTTCCTGTCTCATTTAAAGGCTTAATTTTTTTTTCCATATCCAATTAGCATGTCTTTGACAAGTACGCTTCAAAATATTTCCAACCATTGGTTTCAAAATGTTAGCATAAATATCAATCAAATACTTATGCTTTCTATGCAAAACTCTAGGAAGTGTTCTCAAACTTTGAGATGTCTCAACATTAGGAATGCCAACAACATTAGGAATAGATGGCATATCTTCAACCCGAGATGAGAATGATAACATACCTTGAAATTGAGGTGTACAAGATGGTGTAACTCCAACACTTGATATCAATCATGATGTGTGTAAGTGCACCAAGTTGTGGTACCAAAAGGGTGCCACTTTTTATCTTTTTCATAAAAATGCATCATTGGCATGAAATGGTCATCCAAACCTTTGGGTTGGATTCCCAAGGCAAATCCACCCAAAGGGTTGGTATTCTCCAATACAAACCATTTAGAGAACACCAAACATTTTGCATTGTTAAGTTGCTAGTTTTGGGAATGAGAAAATGTTATAATTTGGACACAAGCTATACCCACCCCTGAAGAAGAATATATACATGAAATATAACATTTAAGCATAAAAAACAAAAAAAGACATATTGAAATATTTATACTTTAAGTTATATTTCATGTATATATTGGTAGGATGTTTGACAGTGGTTTCAGCTCTGTAAGAGTCATAATGTAGATTCGATTTTTTAGATGATCATATAAAATTTCAGACTTAGTCAATTTTAGTGATTAGCATGCTCTTGTCATCTTTTATCACTCTCTTTATCTTACACTACTTATCTCCCCCAAACTCTAGGCTTATAGATCTCTCTCTATCACTCATTTTGTGACCTCTTTCTACCTCCCTCTACCTCACCTTCTCTCCTTACCCCCATATCTATCACTCCCTCCTTCCCTCTCTCTTATTCTCTCTCCCTCTCTTATTGTTTCTCTCCCCTCTTTCCATTCTCTCTATTACTACCTCTCCCTCCCACGCTCTCTTTCCCCATCCGTAGGTCTCTCCTTCCATCCATATTTACCTCTCTACCTCTCTCTCTCTCTCTCTCACTATATCATTATCAACCTCTCTCCCCCATATCTCTCTCACTCTATCTCTCCCCTAAGTCTATTTCCCTCTCTCCCTAGGCTCTAGGATTTATATCTCTTCCCTCTCTAATTCTTTACCTCCCTCTCTATCTCTCTCCATGCTTGCTTACCCCTCTTTCTCTTTTTGTAAACTTCTCCCTCTCCCTCACATTTATATCCATCCCCTATCTAGGTTTTCGAATCACTCCCTATCTACCTCTCCCTCCCTCCCTCTTTATCCCTCTCTTTCTCTTTATTCTTATCTCTCTTATTTTATCTCTCCCTCCCCTCTCTTAGTCATCACCTCTCCCTCCCTTGAATAGGGTTGAGGATATAGAGTTTAGAGTTGAGAGTATTGGTATTGAGTTTTGTGTACAAGATTGACGGTACAAGGTTTAAGGTACATAGGGTTGAAGATATTGTCTATATTGATACTCTCTCTCTCTCTCTCTCTCTCTCACACACACACACACACACACACACACACACACACACACCCCTCTCCCTTCTATAGGTCTCTTTGTCCCTCTCTATCTCCCTCTTCCTTATCACCCCCATATATATATCCCTCTCTCTCTCTATCTCTATCTCTCTCCATTGTCTAGGTTGTCCCACCTCTCCCTCCCACCCTCTCTCTCTCTCTCCCTCTCTCCCCTTTCTAGGTTTCTCCCTCATTCCCTCTTCACCTCGATACCTCTCCATACTAATCTCGTTAGGTACCTATCTCTAGCTCCTCTATTTATCTCTCCCCCCTCTCTCTCTCCCAGCTTGGTATTTAACCTCTCTCTGGCCCTCTAGATATCTCACCTATCTATCTATTCTTCTCTAATTATCTCCCTCCCTCTCCACCTCTCTCTCTATCACCCCTTACCCAACTCCATTTATGAAATCTCTCCTTCACTTATCTCTATCCCCTCACCTATTTATCTCCCATAAACTCTAGACCTATTACTCTCCCTCTCTCGTCTCTCTTTTCTCCTCTATCTCCCCTCTCTAGGTCTCTCCTATACTCTCTCTCTCACCTTCCCTCCTTTTCTCCATATCTATCCTTCCCTCCCTCTATCTCTCTTTGTTCTCTTTATCACTAACTCTCCCTCCCAACCTCTCTCTCCATAGCTATGTTTCTCCTACCCTCCATCTTTACCTCTCTACCTCTCCCTATTTGTCTCATTAACCACCTCTCTTTCCCCCTCTATCTCCCTCACCTCTATCTTTCCACCCTAAGTCTCTCACCTCTCTCTTCCTAGGCTCTAGATCTCTCACCTGTATATATCTCTCCTCTCTAATTATTTATTCTCTACCTCCTTACCCCTCTTTCTCTCTTTGTGAACTTATCTCTCTTGTTTTCATCTCTCTCCCTCACCTATCTACCTCTTCCCTCTCTACTTCTCTAAGTCACTCCCTACCCACCTCTCCCTCTCTTCTTAGCTCTCTCCTCTTCATTCTCTCTCTCTCTCTCTCTCTCTCTCTCTCTCTCTCTCTCTCTCTCTCTCTCTCTCTCTCTCTCTCTCTCTCTCTCTCTCTCTCTCTCTCTCTCTCTCCCCTCTCTATTTCATCGCCTCTATTTCCCTTATATAGGATTTAGATAATAGGTTGTAGGATATAAGGTTCAGGGTCTAGGGTACATAGGGTTGAGGGTAGTGGTTGTATTGATACTTCTCTCCATCTTCCTTTCTCTCTTCTCTCTCACCTCTCTCTTCCCTCCCTAGGTCTCTCCCTCCCTCTCTATCTCCCCCTTCCTTATTACCCTCATGTATATCTCCCTCCCTTACTCTCTCTATTCCCTCTCTCCATTGTCTATGTTGTCACCTCTCCCTCCTAGCCTCTCTCGCCCTCTCCACCTCAATACCTCACCATCCATGTCTCATTAGGAACCTCCCTCTTTGCTCCTCTATCTCTCCCCTCTCTCCCATTTAGGTATTCAACATATCTCTCACCCTCTAGGTATCTCATCTCTCTACCTATCCCCTCTCTATTTCTCTCCCCCCCTCTCCACATTTCTCTCCATAATCCCTTACCCATCTCCCTTTATCAACTCTCTCCTTCGCTTCTCTCTCCCCTCAAAAAATTGTCTCCCATAATTTTTTGTTACATATATGTAAAGTGGAAAATTGGGAACCTTAGCCAAATTCGCCACTTGGAGGGAAGGTGGGAACTTAACTAAGGTTCAATTTTCACTTGGGGAACTTTACATTCAAAAGAGGGGATGAATCTACTATATCCAATCCTAGAGGATGCAAGGATCGAATACTAAACAAATTGGAATGGAATTAACCCTCTTTTGTAAGTTGATTGATTGAATTAAGACAAAGTTATGAAAATGGAGACAAAGTATGAGAAAACGGTGAGCTATAGATTCGGGATTCAGCCATGTACCTAGATCTAAGAAGTTTGAGATGATTTGGAGCCACTTTGTGAAATCCAACAAAAGTTGCAGGGACCGTGTGTTTAGACAGGGGCACCCTCCTATTAGTCCTCCGAAGTTTCCGCACACCGAAAATGGTTTTTCTATATCTCTGAATAAATCTTAATTCCAGAAGTACAAATGCAGACCTATTTCCTACATATAGAAAGAAAGGGAAATGTGTTGGGGACAGGGGTCTATCTGTCTTCAAATAAAACACCAGTTTTGGAATTAACTAAGTGGTTGAAATAATTTAGATGAAATGATTGAAAGTAGAAATCCTCCTTTTTGAGGGGATGTTGAATTGAATGAAATTGAAATGCTTATACCTCCTTGTGAAGTTTTTCTTTCCTCCACATAGAATTAAGGTTTCATGAAGTAGAATGTTTCAATCTCCTATTTTAAAATCTTGTCTCTATTAATGCTCTAAAGCTTGAAGAAAGGCTCAAAATGCTCAATTTCTCTCAAATGCTTGAATGTTTGATCTCTTTATTGCTCAGATGATTGATTGAATTTCGCTAGATCATGTGTGTCAAATGAGAGGGGAAATGCCTCTTATATACTTGCTAGTGGGTTTAATTGATTGATACTTTGACTTAAGCTGACATAGGGGGGATTTTCCCACTCTAATTTGAGATGAACACAAGGGAGGGGCCCTAAAATGGGTCCCAAATAGGGGATCCCAGGGTGCCATGCCCTAGTCGTACCCTATTTTGGGGTAGGATCAAGGTACAGGTGGAGTGCAGGGTTGTATTGCAATGTATTTTTGATGTGCATAAGAATATTTAGGTCTCTGATTAGGCCGAGGGGCCCAAACACTAAGGCAAAGACCCAAATGTATTAAAAAATTGCAAGGGGTACAATTTTAGGACATTACAATATATTTGTTTGGTTAATTTTTAAAGACATGGCAATTGTAATTTGAATAGAGGTGTATTCTATAATGCATAACTTTTTTTTAATGCATTTGAATTAACTTCTTTTTGTGTTGAAATGAGGATACCAATACCTAAGGAAAATATATTTTTTAGAATTTTTTTCTCTATTTTTCAAAATTTTCACATGTGTGAAACACAATCCTTAATGTTTGATGAAAAATAAACATTCATAGGAAATAAAAAATAAATATATTAAAAATTAGACTATTTGGAAAGATTATAATAAGGAATAAATACTTTTAAAAAAAAGATTCTAAATGAATTCATTTGACCCCCCAAAAGCGAATGTAAAAGTAATTTTTTTATCAACATTTTGATAGGTGCAAAGGAGACTCCATTGCAGGTATGATTTAGAGGTAGAGATGTTGTATCTAAGAAATTTTGATCTAAGAGACTTTCATCTAACTTTCTTCAATTAATTACTTCAAATGGTACCTCTTAAAGCTTAAATCATTGTATGTGCTAAAAAATGTATGATTTCAGCAAAAATTAGGATATAACCAAAAGTGTAACTTGGGTAGTAATGTGGGTTCGCCCTCCCTTCACTTCTCTATCTCCTGCTTCCCAAGATCCCGCACTCCTTTCATGTATTCATCTCCCTTCATCCACAAACACACACTCTCTCTTTATCTATCTAATATAGGGTTTAGGGTATATAAATTCTTTAGGGTATAGGTTTTAGGGAATAAGGTGGAGGAGATGATAGACCTAGGGAAGGAGATAGAGAGGTAAGGGAGGGTGGTAAGGAGGGAGCAAGAGAACTAGAGAGGATACATATTGATATATTAGATACCTAGAAGGTGAGAGATAGGTTAGAGAACTAGATGGGAAGAGAGGGGTGAGATAGATAAAAGGGGAATAGAAGAGGAGAGTTGACGACTTAGGAGAATGAAAGATAAGAGGAGGGAGCAAGAAAAAAGAGAAAGAGAGGGCTAAGGAGGGGGGAGGGAGAGTTATACATGGAGTGAGATACATAGAGAGGAGAGAGGTAGATAGGTAAAAGAGAAAGAGAAGAAAATTATAAAGTTGAAGAAGAGAGAGACAGAGAGGTAAGAAGGTAGGGACAAAGGTGGAGAGGGAGGGAGTGAATTAGAGAGGGGTTAGATAGAAATATAAGATACCTAGAGGTAGAGAGAGAGGTGAGAGACCTAAATAGGGAGAGAGAGAGTGGCTGTCAATGAGATATGGATGGAGATGTAGAGAGGTGGAGAGGGAAAGAGGGAGAAACCTAGAGAGGGGGAGAGAGGGCATGATGGAAAGAAGATGATGTAGATAGTAAAGAAAGTATAAGAATTAGTAGGGAATGGAGAGAGAGATGGGGATAAGGAGGGAGAGGAAGATAGAGAGGGAAAGGGGAAAAAAAGAAGGGAGATTCCTAGAAATAGGAGGGAGAGATAATAGGAGATGAAATAATAAAGAGAGAGGAGTATGAGGGGATTGAGGGAGAGGTAGACATGGAGGGACTGAAATACCTAGGGAAGGAAGAGATAAAGAGGTGATGGGAGAGAGAGAAGAGAGAGAGAGAGAGAGAGAGAGAGTTAAAAAATAAATAGGGGTAAAGGAGGAGGGAGATAGAGGGGAAGGGAGAGGGAGAGAACTAGAGAGGGGAAAAATAGATAGGTGAGAAAACTAGATGGGGAAAGAGAGATCAGAGACCTATATGGAAAGAGAGAGGATTGAGATAGATAGAGGGGGATAGAGAGAGGTGAGTGATGCGACATGGATGCAAAGGTAGATAGGTGGAGAGGAAGGGAGTGAGAAACTTAGAGAGGGGAGAGGGAGGTGATTACCTAGAATGTAGAGAGAGAGAATACAAGAGGAAGAGAGAATAATAGAGAGTGGGGGAACATGATATATATGCGGGCATGTATGGATGGGGAGATAGAGAGGGAGAGGGGAAGAAAGGGAGGGAGGTAGAAGATGAGAGACAAAATACAAAAGAGGTGAGTAAGAGGGGATGGATGGAGAGATAGACATGGAGGGAGTGAGACATATGAAAGGAGGAGATAAAGAGGTTAGGTGAGAGAGAGAGGAGGAGGGAGTTCATAAAGGGATAGGGTTAAGGGGAGGGAGAGAACTATAGAGGGGACATATAGATAGGTGAGAGAGGAGTGAGATAGCTAGAGGGGGATAAATAGAGGTGGCTAATGAGACCTATATGCAGAAGTAGATAGGTGGAGAGGAAGGGAAGGAGAAACATAGAGAGGGGTGAGAGGTGGGATAGATAGGTGATGAGCTAGACAATGGATATAGAGAATAAGAGAGGAAGAGAGAATACAAGACAGTGAGGGAGGGAGATAGATAGGGAGAGGGGAAGAAAGGAAGGGAGATACCTAGAGAGGGGAGGGAGGGAGAAGAGAAGAGATAGAAGAAAAAAGAATTAAGTAAGAGGGGATGGATGGAGATATAGACATGGATGGAGTGAGAGACCTAGGGAATGAGCAGATAGATACGTTTGGAGAGAGACAGAGAGATAAGAGAGGGAGAGAGTTCATAAATGGATAGGGGTAAGGGGGAGGGAGAGAAAGGTGGAGAGGGAGAGAACTAGAGGGTGGATAATTAGATAGGCAAGAAACCTACAGAGGGAGATAAAGGTGGATAATAATATATGGAGGGAGGGAGAGCCCTAGATATGAGGAGAGAGAGGATAAAAGGGATAAGTAGTGATCAAGAGAATGGAGAGATAGGGGAGATAAACAATAAGATAGAGAGAGAAGAAGACAGGTAGGGGGAGTCAAGGATAGAAATGGGGATAAGGAATGAATGAAAGGTAGAGAGGGTGGGATATAACTAGAGAGGGGAGAGAGAAGTGAGAGAGACAAGAGAGGGAGAGAGATAGGTCTAGAGTTTGGAGAAGGTAAAGAGAGTGAGATATAGGCTAAAGTATGCTAATAGGAGCATGTCGATTACTGAAATTTGACATGTTGATTATTAAAATTTGACTATCTGAAAGTTTATATATGATCCTCTAAAAACTAGAATATACATTATAACTCCTATAGAGTTAATACCACTCGCAAACATCCTGCCAATATATACATGAAATATAACTTAAAATATATTTCATGTATATATTCTTCTTCGGGGGTAGGTATAACTTGACCCAAAATTGGAAAATTTGCACATTCACAAAACCTTCAATTTATCAATGCTAAAACATTTGGCGAGTGCCAAATTAATGTGATATGTGAATTTTTTGCATTTGGCGAGCACCATATTTGGCACTCACCAAATGGTTTGCATTGGAAAACACCAACCCTTTGGGTTGGATTGTTCTTGGGTATCCAATCCAAAGGTTTTGACTATGATTTTAGGCCTGAGATGTGTTTTTATCAAAATATTTAAAATTTCACATATTTTTGGTTGTGGTCTCCATCTGGTTTGCATGTGTTTCAATGCAACTAAAGAAACACCTTGATATTGTTAAGCTCTCTCTAAGCCATCCAACCATGTAATCTATTTCACATTTTAATTTTGTTAAGGCTTTCATCTTTAATTTCCTTTACTAGTGTGTCCATTTTTTCCTCAAAACCAACATGTGCTATTTTGGGCATAGTTATTTACACGTTCATTGAATTTCATTGCAACTTACATTTTTAGAAACTAGACTCCATTGTACACAAATTTTAAAAATGATTTTTTATTAGTTTTCAATGATTTTGGGGGGAGTCCACTCGATTTCTTGTTTTTCAGGATGTGTCCACTTTAAAGATTAGTAAAAAATACTCATTAAAAATTAACCGAATTTTTTTGGCATGAGCTACAAGGTGTTAGCAAATTTTTCACCGAAGTGATTTAAAAAATTCTAAAAAAAAGTTAACATTTTAGTGGGGCCACAACAGATGCTAAGTTATATTTTTTTGCATTAAAACATGACCACTTTTTGTGCTCACCCCCATTTTGAAGCCCTTAATCTCCATCAATTTCAAAACACATTAGTAGTTTAGAAAGTGGACTTGAAGCACTTTGACTTTTGTTCTTCTTGCATTTTAAAATTTGCAATGTAACTATGTTCAATATGTCATTGAGGATTAGACTTTGCTAATTTCAAAAAAAAAAGAGTGGCATCTTAAGAGCCCCCTTTGGTACCACAACTTGGTGCATATACCCAAATTATTTTTAAGAACCCAATCTTGGAAGTCTATCTGAGGTTGTAGTTCCTTTTGGATCCCTCCTCTTTTCTTTGATAAATGCAAAATAATGTTGAAATCTCCCCCAATAATAAAATGTTTTGAAGGAAATTGATTCAAAAATCCATCCAACTCCAACCATAGTTCTTATTTTTGGTGGAAATAGGACTATAAACATTAATAAGAACAAATCTCAAATCTCTAACCACACTTCTAATCTCTCCTCCCATCCAATGCTTTCTTTGTATAATAGGTTCATAAGAAACCCTAACTAGATTCAAAAGAATAGCTAACCCACCTGAAGCTCCCACTGCTTGAACATCTGCTACTCCCCACAAACCTATTCTTCTCTGTAATTGAGTCATTTCCTCTATTTAATTTAGTTTCTTGTAACAAAATTACCTTTGTCTTGGCCAAGGATATACTACGCTTGACCAAGAACATTTTCTTAAGAGCATTTAAGCACCTAACATTCCAAGATAGAAGTCTCATTTCTCCTTGGGAAGGAACTTCCCCTTTCTTGCATTTAGTAAGCTGGTGATTTGAGGTTGATCCGTTGCAAATCATCCATCTTTCTAAGTTCTACTAAAGATTTCTTGGCTCTCCTCTTGGTGATCTTGCACAATCTAGTTTATCCTTATTGGGGCAACATTAGCAAATTCCTAACACCTCTTCTCCTTTATCCCCTTGTCTCATATTCTTGATTGAAATCTTCTCCTAAAAGAATTTCTTGATCAACCTCCTCCATTGCCTCTAGCTCCAATATTTTTTGAATTAGCGGTCATTTTTCTTCCAAGTGTTCTTCATTTTCTTCTGTGTGGTGCTAGGAAATACCAAATAAATCAAAAACTACTTTTGATTCGAGGGAGAGGGGACTAAACTCTCCACCACCCAAATCTAGCCCTTCCCCATCTTGCTCATGTCCTACTTTTGCTAGATAAAAAACCTTCAATGCCTTCCCTTGATCTATGTCATCTTGGTGAGATTTCTTTGTTGAAGTCCAGTTATATGACATTATCACATTATGATTTTTCATCTAACACTCTAATGGTTTGATTACTGACACTTGTCAATTGATATGATTGAAAGATTCAGCCTCAATCCTCAATGAAGACACTCTCTGTTAGAGTCATTGCCTTTTGTCTATTTCATAAACTCCCCTCCCCTCCAATTAGAGTGGTCATTAAAGACCCTACTAGCATTTCAAAGGTAGTGTTAACCTATGACACTATTGCCATATGCCTATCCTCTCCATCTTTAGTACAAACTAGTGGAAGCATAAATGTGTCCTTGTTAATACCCTCAAAATCCAATGGAGGTTTTCGTTAAGTATTTACCCCTTAGTTCCTAGACTCTTTAGGGATTGAAAAGGTTTTTTCATTTGCATATCCACCTTCTCTATTTTGCCATACTTCCAAATCTCTACTTCCTTAATATTCTATATTCATTTGTTCCCTTATGAGGCATTTGTCAAGTTGTTGATTCCTTAAAACTTACACTTTTTGATGCCATCTTCCCAAATCTAAAAGAACCTCTAATTATTTATATATTCCAACATTCGAGTCTATCTATACATAAATGTTTTCTATATCTCCTTTCTTCCTATTAAGGAAGTCCTCTTCCACCCCTAAAAAGGATCCTAATTCATCTCCTATCCTTAGCAAGGCTTCCCCATTTCAAAATTCTATTGGCAAGCCTATCAACTAAGCCACTTTGGGGTTTTCTTGAAGTGGTATTTTGATGAATCAAAATTGGGGTTCCAGTTGATTCTATGAAAGCTTGACCCTTTGAATAATATAGATTTTCCATATAATATTTCTGCTCTCAAATTTGAATCTATACATTCAATGAGAAAAAACTCATTTTGTAAAGGGAAAATAGTTAACTTACTAGGATAATGTTTTGTCCACCATTCCATGATTTCCATCTCACTCCCCCCAAACTATTGGACATTTAGTGTTACCAAGTTAGAAGGTATAACAAAAAAATTTCTTCTTGGATTCTTCCTTACTCTATTACCTTTATCTTTACTGGGAATCTTGGGGTTCAATGTTATCTATTTATTCCATCCCAACCCCTAGTTCCTTCTCCAAGGCCCAGCCTAGGCTGGAGCCATCAAACTCCTCTATTGATCCTCCCCTTCCTTGTCTACTTTTGATCGGTCATATTGAACCTCAGATGAGTTATGATCTAAATGGATGCTTGAGTGACTCCTGAGGCTCCGGGCCAACAATCTTCCCCTTTTCCCAAGCAATATTCTATTCAAACCAACAATGAAAAAGGGTACCCTTTGGACTGCTACGAGTCTATCTTAATTTTTATAGCCAACTCTAAAACAAACTAGAGCATCCTAAGCTAGCTTATGTGTAAAAAACCCCCTAAACCACCATGACGTCTTGAGCCGAGAACAAAACATTGCAGAGCTCCGCTCCATTCTTTTATTTTATTTACATATAATTAACAACACCTACTTATTAAGGTTGAGAGATCTTGGAAAAACCAGATGCTCATGTTTGTTTGAGTTTTTAAGTGTTTGGCTTTGGCCTTTTTCTCTTACAACTAGTTCTTCTATGTTTAGTCATTGTTGTTTGGTTGTGGTTGGGTTTCTGGATGCCTATATTGTATCTTATTGCAACATTCTTCTTTGGGTTCTAGATCCATGCAAAATCTAAGGATTTCAGGTCCTTTCAAAACCTGTTGTAAGGAGTTTTGGATTCCCTCAAAATCTGTTTGGCCTTAACATAATTTAGTAAACAACAATATATGTGAAACTCAATAATATTATATAAATATATGGAATATTAAGGCTATGAGATTTCCACAATCCATTTTGTATTCTAATGTATTTTTCTGGATTCGATTGTGTGTATTTTTTGATGGGAAAAAAATACACACAATTGAATCTAGAAAAATACATTAGTATATGGAATATGTTAAATAGATTACAAATTGATCCTTTGAAATAACATATTTAAGAATTTATAAATACTAAGAATGCTGACAGGTTATATGTGTTGGGTTTTAAATCTGACATAAACCCAACACCCACAACGTATATATAAAATCAACGATAAATTCTTGAGATAAATAATTTAAATAATTAATAATTGTATGACTTTGGCCCTCTTCAAAAGCGCATAGTTCAGTTTCATCTTCATTTATTTTTGACAAAATCATTAAACTAACTACAAATCAACCTTTGCGAGGCATCCAATAGAACTATACATAATATGTCACTTGATTATTTTCTTTAGATTTAAGTAGCTTTTACAAGACCTATCAAATTGGATCCATCTAGCATCTTGGTAGATCACAAGGTGGTGGCGCTAATTTCTCCCATTCACTTGGCCCATTCTCAGTGAGGAACACCATGTCAAAACCAAAGGCAGAATGAGATTCTAAATGGCAATGCATCAGCCAAACCCCTGTTAAATAGCAACACAAACAAACAAGCTCTACGTCAATCACAAATTAGTCTAAAGTCATTTAAGATTAAAAGTCATGCAAGTAACACTGCTTACCTGGACTGTTGGTCGTAAATCTAATGGCAGCCCACCCTCCTGCAGGAACTCCCAAAGTGTTCATAATCACATGATCTACCAAATTAAAACTTGCAGGATCTGTCTTGGAATTGTTGTTCCCAAAGCCTTGCCCCACAACATAAAAATTATGACCATGAAGGCGTGGATCGGATGTTCCTCTATGGCAACAATTGCAGTGTTCTGAAATACTATTTGCACATTACTATCGAATTTCAGAACTTTCACTGTTGTACCCAATTGGGGCTGCCAAAGATTCATTGGCACATTGCCCGTATAATCATATGCCTGTGGAGGATTATTAGGAAAGTCTCGTGTAAACACCCCATTTATACCATAGAAATAAGCCTCTAAAAGTTACAAGGGAAATGTTATTGAAGCTTCCAACAACTCTTCCGTCATTGAAACCCGTGCATGATTTGTTGGGACAACTTGCTGGCATACGTGGACTCCAACTAGACTCCACTAATCTTCCCTGCCTCCGTATCCTAACTACTCCAACGACCGCATTCACTCCACCTTCTCGAGTCTTCTTCAACTCTTTTTGATGCATCTAGATGGTTAGGTATTTTATGCACATATTCTAGAATCTTCTGTTGTTTTTTTGCCATGAACAGGCTTTGTTTTAAAGAGAGCAGAATGTAATACTCTATTTTATGAATGAATGAATGTATAATGCAGAAAGGAGTCATGGGCAGCTTTGTTTTGTGAAGACATTTATATAAGCTGTTATATAATATGTTTTTGGTAATAATATAATCTACTTATCTGTTATTATATCACTATGTTTCTATTGTCTTGTGTTCTTTCTCCCCTACAAAGTGGTATCAGAGCAGGGAAATCAGGGCAAAAGTTGCAGATAAAGGCAAATAGAGAAGGCAGCCAGTCTGCAAGCAATCATCTCTATGAGGTGAAGTTGTTGAAGGTAATATTGATGTGTGAAGAAGACACAGAGGTAACACAAAACTTGTTGTTGTTGAAAGTTAACATAGCTACTAGATTAAAGCTACTAGATACATATTGTTGCTAATAAAGAAAGAGAGAAGCTGTCATTATTCAGAAGTGCAAACTAGTGAGAAAAGTCAAAGTTTTTAATTAAGGTAGAAGGGGCTCCTGTAGAAACAAACAGAGAACCCTGCAAAGGCAAAGTTTTATTCTGAAAAATTATGGCAGGAACAAGTGGAAGTATTTCACAACCATAGATTCCAATTTTTAATGGTAAAAATTATGACTATTGGAGTATTAAAATGAAAACTTTATTTTTCTCCTAGGGTATTTGGAACTTTGTTGAAAATGGGTTCCTTGAACCACCAAATCAATAGGCATATCAAGCACTTTCACAAGTTGAGAAAGATTTGCTAGAGGAAAACAAGAAGAAAGATGCAAAGGCACTATTTTTCATTCAACAAGCAATGGAGGAATCAATCTTTCCAAAGTTTGTAGCTACCACAAGATCAAAGCAAGCATGGGATAGTTTGCAAACAACATACCAAGGCACAGGCAAGGTAATAATGGCAAAATTACAAATACTTAGAAGGGATTTTGAAAATTTACAAATGAAGGACTCAGATTCAATAGATTCATTTTTCACTCATGCAATGCCAATAGTAAATCAGCTAAGGTCCTATGGGGACACTATTGAAGATCAAAAGATTGTAGAGAAAATACTTAGAAGTCTTCCTGGCAAGTTTGATGCAATTGTAATAGCCATTCAAGAGGCCAAAGATCTTTCTCAACTATCAGTAGATGAATTAATGGGGTCACTATTGGTGCATGAGCAAAGAATAAATCGATTAGGGACATAATCATTGGAAAATGCATTCAAGACTCAACTTTCATTTGGGAAAACAAGAGGGAGATCAAATCACAACAGAGGTAAAGGACGTTTTACACCAAGGGGAGGAAGAAAAAATACACAATTTGAAAGTAGAAGACCTGCTTTGAGCCCACATGCCCATTCTACACCAACCAGAGGAAGGGGGAGCAGCCATTCTCATAGCCATCATCAAGGAGAAAGGTATGATAAATCAAACATCCAATGTTATTATTGCAATAAATTTGGGCATTTTGCATCAGGATGTAGAAAAAAACAATATGATATGAACAAGCAAAAGACACATTTTACAAATGAAAACTAGACAAACACTAGTGAGCAAGACACCATATTGATAACATGCAATGTAGCACAAGAGAGTTCTAAAGAAGTATGGTTCCTAGATAGCGGTTGTAGTAATCATATGAGTTGTAATAAGGAGATGTTTGCAACAATGGATGACTCAGTAAAATCAGAAGTAAAATGGAGAAATGATCAATGAGTTTCAGTCATGGGCAAAGGGTCAATTAACATAAGAACTAAGCAAGGTGAAGATAAGCATATTTCTGATGTATATTATGTTCCTAGATTGCAACACAACCTCATAAGCATTGGACAACTAGTGCAAAAAGGATATAGAACACACTTTGAAAATGGTGAATGTGTGATTCTAGACAAGAAACCAAGCAATAGGCTGATTGCAAAAGTGGAAATGACAAAAAATAGGATGTTTCCATTAAGAATTCAAAGTGAACTATTTGTAGAGCCACAAAGATTACAAAAGGTTGTTGAATTAGCTTTCAAAGCCTCATATAAAAATGAAACTTGGTTATGGCATTTAAGGCTTGGGCATTTAAACTTCAAAGGGTTACAACTGTTATACAAGACGAAAATGGTATATGGGCTGCCACCAATAGAGCCACTTAAGACCACATGTGAGAGTTGCATATTGGCAAAGCAACATAGAAAACAATTTCCAGTTGGAGAGTCTTATAGGGAAAAACATCCACTTGAGATAGTACATTCAAACCTTTGTGGACCTATGCAAACACCTTCCATAAGTGGAAAGCTTTATTTCTTGACATTCATTGATGATTTCAGCAGAAAAGAATGGGTTTATTTCTTGAAATATAAATCAGATGTATTTTCTATTTTTAAGGAGTTCAAGGAAAAAGTTGAGAAAGAAAGTGGATACTATATTAAAACATTGAGAAATAATCAAGGTGGAGAGTACATATCAATTGATTTTCAGAATTTTTGCAAAGAAAATGGCATAAATAAACAATTTATAGCAAGGTATACTCCTCAACAAAATGGAGTAGCTGAGAGAAAGAATAGAACAATTATGGAAATGGCATAAAGTATGATAAAAGCAAAACATCTACCAAATGAGTATTGGGCGGAAGCGATTGCATGCTCGGTATACATATTAAATAGGTGTCCAACAAAAGCAGTGATAAATAAAACACAAAAAGAAGCCTAGAGCAAAAGGAAGCATAACATATCACATTTAAGAGTTTTTGGTTGTGTGGCATACTCCCTGATACCTCAAGAGTTGAGAAAGAAACTAGATGATAGAGGAGAGAAGTGCATATTTGTGGATATAGTGAACAATCCAAGGCATATAACCTATACAATCCTATCACAAAGAAGTTGATTATAAGTTGTGATGTTGAGTTTGTTGAAGATGAAGCATGGGATGGCAGCATGGACAAAACAACTACAGTTGTAGCTAGTGTTCCACAAGAGAATGAAGAGAATGAAACTCAAGTTGAGAATCCTACGATACAAGCAAATGTACCCACAACACCTTCTAGAGCACCTAGCACTCCAAATGCTACAACACCAGCAAGTAATAACAGCAATGAATCTTCTAATCCAACTCTTGCATCACTAAGATCAAGATCCATAAACACTTCAAAGAAGACACGTAGTCTAAGGGAGATTTATGATGAAATCCAAGAGGCTGAAAATAATGATATATGCACTAATTTTGCATTCCTGATACAAGCTGATCCAATTTACTTTGAAGATGTTGTTAAAGATGACAAATGGATTACAGCCATGGATGAAGAAATCCAATCCATTGAAAAGAATCAAACTTGGGATCTAGTTGAGCTTCCTAAAGACAAGGATGTGATTGGAGTTAAGTGGGTTTACAAAACAAAGTATAATGTTGATGGAAAAGTAGAAAAACACAAGGCAAGACTAGTGGCTAAAGGCTTTGCACAACAACCGGGTATAGACTACAATGAAACATTTGCACCCATGGCAAGACTAGATACAATAAGAATGGTCTTATCTGTAGCAGCTCAAAACAAATGGAAAGTTTTCCAAATGGACGTTAAATCAACATTCTTGAATGGTATTTTAGAAGAAGTGTATGTAAATCAGCCACTTGGTTATGAAATTTTGGGATGAGAACATAAGGTATACAAACTGAAAAAGGCCCTATATGGTTTGAAGCAAGCTCCTAGAGCTTGGTACAGCAAGATAGATTCTTATTTTGTGACAATGGTTTTGGAAAGTTTGGCAATGAACCAACTTTGTATGTCAAAGTGAATGATAAAAAAGAAATCTTGATAGTTTGTTTGTATGTAGATGATTTGATATTCACAGGTAATATGTCCATTGACTCATTCAAGACAACCATGAAAAAGGAATTTGATATGATTGATTTGAGGCTCATGATATACTTTCTTGGCATGGAGGTAAGTCAAATTGATAAAGGCATTTTCATATGTCAAAGCAAGTATGCTAATGATTTGATGAAGAGATTTAAGATGACAAATGTGAATCCAGCACCTACACCCATTGCTTTGGGTTTAAAACTTAGCAAGTATGACAAAAGTCCGAGTGTTGATGCAACTTTATTCAAAAGATTAGTTGGCAGCCTCATGTATCTAACTGCCACAAGACCGGATACTATGTATGGGGTTAGTCTTATTTCTAGATTCATAGATAAACCAAAAGAATCACATTGGAAAACTGGGAAAAGAAGTTTAAGGAATATAGCTCGAACAAAGAATTTTGGGATTTTATATACAACTTTAGATGACTACAAACTGATTGGATATACAGATAGTGATTGGGGAGGTAGCATGGATGATAGAAAAAGCACTTCCGGATATATCTTTCATCTTGGTTCTGGTGCTATCTCTTGGGCATCAAAGAAACAACCAATTGTCACCCTCTCATCAGCTGAAGTAGAGTATGTTGCAGCTACATCAGCAGCTTGCCAAGCAGTATGGATGAGGAGAGTACTTTCAGATTTGGGGCATCAAGAAGAAGAACCTACTAAAATCTATTGTGATAATAATTCTGCAATTGCCTTATCTAAAAATCATGTCTTTCATAAACGGAGCAAGCATATTGATACAAGATATCATTTTATTCGAGAATTGGTGAACAATGGTGACATATATCTTCAGTTTTGCAGGTCCAATGAACAACTAGTAGACATTTTCACAAAGCCACTTGCAAAGAATGTTTTTGAACACCTCCAAGAAGGAACTGGTATTGTAGACATATATGGCAGTGAAGATTAAGGGGGAGTGTTGGCATACGTGAACTCCAGCTGGACTCCACTAATTTTCCCTGCCTCCGTATCCTAACTACTCCAACTACTGCATTCACTCCACCTTCTCGAGTCTTCTTCAACTCTTTTTGATGCATCTAGATGGTTAGGTTTTTTATGCACGCATTCTAGAATCCTCTGTTGTTTTTTTGCTGTGGACAGACTTTGTTTTAAAGAGAGCAGAATGTAATACTCTGTTTTATGAATGAATGAATGTATAATGCAAAAAGGAGTCATGGGCAGCTCTGTTTTGTGAAGACATTTATATAAACTGTTATATAATATGTTTTTGGTAATAATATAAACTGCTTATCTGTTATTATATCACTGTGTTTCTGTTGTCTTGTGTTCTTTCTCCCCTGCACAACTTACGACTCCGATGCCCTCTGTAATAAACATTTCCTTCTCAACTGTTTTATAGATAATAAACCTCCATTACAAATCCACTTTAGATTTTTGTATTAATACAAACTTGAAGATGATTTGGAGATAGTCTGTGTTACCAATGTATTGTAACATTATACGGGCCGTTGATGTTCACATCGACAACAAGATTATCGCCTTCATGAACGTAAATAGTTGGACCGGGATACTGTCCATTCACTGTTACCATCGTCTTGCTGTTACACAATCTACTCACGCTCTGCGTTCCAACCTGTGCCAAGATAAAACAATGCAAGTTAGCTTATATTCTTCTTAACCCACAACATGCATTACAAAAAGCTTCGATTTTGAAGGATTCTATAAAAAAAAAAAATGCTCACAATGAATTTGTAGTGTAAAGGACACCAGAAACTGCCCATGGTGCTCAAAAAATTATAAACAGAAACGAAGCTAACTTGAACATGCTTGAAAACATTGTCATTGTTGATTTTATTTTCCTCTGCAAACACTAAAGCGAAAACTTATTTATACACGAGAAATGAGAACAAATATTTTAAATTGAGATTGCAATATGCTAACTACTATTGATAACAGTTTTCATAAATTATTTAAAAAACCAGCTGGATTGGATTGACATGGGGCAGATCAAGATGTAACTTATTAATGCCCGTTTATGGTGGACATTCCATTCAAATTTTGCATTTTCATAGAAGACCCGACGAGGTCGACATCCTTGTGGAAACTTGGGCGATAATAATGGCAACAAGTAAAGCTAAGCCATTGACAAACACATACAGTGCCAAACAAGTATTTAAATGTTAGGAATGGGTTGGCGAGCTGCAAGTTGATCAACTAACAACTTTCTCTACCATTAAATTTGCATGGGAAGGCCTTCTTATTCGAGGATTTTGTTTAGGTTTAGTTTAAATTCGCATCTCTTATAATATTTTTCTCCCTCTAGAGAGATTCCAGAAATACAATTTAATTGCTCCAGCAGTAGACAAATATATTATACCATTCTTGAAGCCACTAATTTAATAAACCGTGTCCATCCAACTAAATCAGAATAGAATATATATATAATGAGGTATTATTATACAATTTTATAAAATATATGATGTACATCATATCTAAAAATAAATAAAATAAAATAGGTGGAATAGAATCTCATTTTAAAATCTATGTAAACTAAAAGTCAATAACAATAGTATCAGTTTTTTAATTGTATACTAATTATAAAGAAAGTAGAAAACCTAATCAACAAGACAAATAAATCTAGTATAATGTAGATCATAATTTTCATGATTGCCCATGCAATCGACAGTTCATAACCATTAGATGGGATCTCAACCCATATCCGTAGCATCATCGTTAGTTTACTCATGTTGAACATCATCTAGAGAAGTGTTATCATTTATGACTAGGGAAATCGCTGATATCAATCAAAGAAATTTATTGCTGTATCTACCAATATCACTTCAACTATAAGGTTGTGAAGAAGTGAAAGACTAATGAGAGTGTAGGAATCGTTACTACAATGGAGGAGAACCATGAGATCAATGAGAAGTTTGAGAACTATGGTTGAATCAATGCCATCTTTAACATGGGCATTTGTCCCTAGGATGAGAGGAATTTTGAGGGACCAAGAAAACTATGCAAGGATCAAACCTAATAAATATAGAAATACTTGCAAATCAGCAAGCTATAATGCAGCCTTATTGGCTTGTACATGGATTTACAAAAGAATATTATAAGACATCCTAGATAGTATACATATCAATAGAAGATCTAAAAAAAAGGGTTGAATATAATAGTACCACTAAGTGGTAGTGGAAAGTAGTTATGGTTGGATCTCATATCTAGATATAGTGTTGAGTGTCTTCTTTCTAATAAAAAGCATTGTAAGGGTTTCATCTATTCTCTAAACTATTAAAGTATTTATATTATTGAATTTTGCCATCTCTTTTATTATTTGATTATTCTTATACTTTTATGTAGGTCCCTAACTAATGCTATCAAAAATATTTCCAAGGAAGAGGGGGAAGAATATTTTGCTAATATTTTTCATTTAGGGATAATTTTCTCACATAGGCTAACATGCTTCATGTAGGGCATGAAAAGATGAACTTGGAATCATTGGAAAGAGGATTCAAGGTTTCCAAAATTAATCATATTAAAGATTCAACAATTAGTATAAGTGATAATATAGTGACCTAAACTTGATTGAGATAAATTAAAAAAAAAAAATCTAAAATTATTCTTGACACCTGAATTATAGAAAAAATATAAATCTAGTAAATAGGATGAGGAAATCACATTCTAGTTCTTAGAAGTGTATATAAATATTTGAAACACTACATTATATTTTTTTAATATATGTGGTTTAATTGAGTGTCCTATATTTAAAGTACATTATTTTCAGTTTCATGGATGCATGTTAAAAATAAGGTTGGTATATTTTCATCAACATGCAATTTAAAAGCATGGGTGAATTCAAGAAAAAATATCAAGGAGTGTTGGGAAATTTTATCTCTATCCAAACAATCAAGATATGACTTCAATAGATGAAATACAAGGCTTCGATTACTACGATATAAAAAATTAGAACTTATATGCAAATATGAAAATTAAGTTTCTTAAATTATGAAATTACCATGATTGGGTCCATCCTCTTTATGATTCTAAAATCATCCAACATATCATGCTTAACAACACTACCTTATGTGAAATCATAACAAGAATAAATTATCCATAGCATCATCATAAGCTAGTAATAAACAGGGACAAATCAATAACATAATAGCACCACATTACACATATGACCTATGTAAAGAAACCCTTGCAAGAAAAACTCAACCAAGAAGAGAGGCTGGCCAAGTATGCATTATCTTCAAATAAATGATATTATAATATAAACTTCCATTCTCCTCTCTTCCTCTAGCATGGAGGCACCTATGTACTTGTGAACAACCTCTTTAAATACCTCAACATGTCCTTATTCCTATATAGCAACTCTTGTAGTGTAATAAATTGTATACCCCTAAAATTTTGCACTACATAAAACCTCCCTTAAACTAAGAAAATATATTTTATGACTATGCTATGATTATATCAAAATACTTAATTCCAAACAAAACTACAATGTTCCTTGTTTTTCGAGTCCAATTTTTCCAAATGTTGCACTATGTGTAGACATGTGATGTGCTAGTGTGCCACGAACATGTGAGATTCAACTTACCATTCGAGTGTTATATTTCCCAGACTCTACAAGTAAAACACCCAATCAGCCAAGCTAGGCTTTGCAAGTGAATCAAAACCTCTTATTTTGTCTTAAAGACTTCCATTTTAAAAAATAAAAAAATAAGAAGAGAAAATATTGGATCAATCCATATTCCTTACCACAGGAAGAATTTTGATTATAACTTGAAGATTTGGACTCAATCACTACTTTTTATTGCTATCCTAAGATTTTGTGTATGAATTTCTCTCATTATTTTGGTGTAGATGAATCATGAAGCATTTGAAGAATCGCATGTAGGAGATAATGACATTTTTTTGGAGACTTTTTAGTGTTCATTGGATCATCTCTCCTCTTCTATGGGAGATTAGTATCATTATCTTATTTTTTCATAACATAATCTATTATCTTTGGGTAGGGGTGGGGTCATACATGACTCCAGTGGCAATATGAACCTAGCCTACATGGCTAACCTTGGGTTTCAAACCTCAAGCTTTGTAGATGTGGTAGTTATAATGATGAAATAGTAATTGCAAAAGATAGAGAGTATGGATGAATCATTATTGAAGGTGATTCAAAAAACACTATTTTGATGCTCAAAAAAAGAAACTAAAATTGACTAGAAATATGGAAAACTCATCACAAAATATCTTCATCTCCTCCCTAGGCTTGGGCATGTAAGAATTGGTCATGCGCGGAGAGAGGAAAATAAATAGATGAAAAGGCTAGCTAATCTTGGCCCATCTTCCAATCATATTAAAATATGGATGAATTTACATGAAATTCCTAATGAGATTTGTGTCACTATCCTTGCTGACATAAAGCCTAATGATGCAAAATAATCCTAAGATTCCCTTTTTATTTCTTGGCATAGCCACTTTACTTGGAAATCATTTACTTTTTAGGTGGTAGACTTTTAATTTTGGTATTAGAAGAAACTTCCCCAATTATGACTTGTGTTATCCCTTTCATAATCGTGGTTTTCAAATTCATTTGATTTTTGCCTCTAGTTTCAATGTGTTAACTATGGGAGGAGACCTTATTTAGACAAAGAAAGATAACTATAATGATTTTAAAATAAATGCTAAGTTGTGGCTGAAATTGGTGAAGGGCAACCCTATGAACTATGTGGAAGGAATCTAAGATTTTTACCCGGCCCTCTTTGAACAATTTCCTAGTAGGGGTTGAAAGGTAAAGCTAAAATCGAGGGAGTGGATTATATGGTTTCTGCGGAGACTATCACCATAGTTACTGGTTTATGTTTGGAAGGAGTGGCTTTCCTAAAAAAGTTGAAGGGGACCTCTAAAAATGACTTCAAGAGGTTCTTTAAATCAGGAAAAGGTGTCTCGAGAGTGTAGAGTGGTTACAATAGGGAAGACCATCCTGAGGTTTAGAAGGATGCAATGCTCATGCTCATGAAGTATTTCATGCAGGATAGGGGATTCAAATGATTCCAAACCCAACTTAGGTATGGCGTCAAAATGAATTGCTTGTTCTAGATTCTCTTTATCCCAGTCAATTTTTTTGGATAAAGCTAAGAATACTCTCTCTCTCCACCAAGGCTTAATCCATAGGCTTTCAAAATTTCATTTGGCTTTGACCCCATCTAGTGGGACCCCTATAATTTCCTCTGGCTCCATGCTGGAATCTAACCTAGTCGTGGAGCTTTTAGGATCTCCTATTTTAAAATTGACCCCAATTTGGCCTCCTCATCTAAGAATAAAAATTTCCTTTCCCGATTCAACCCTAATCATGAGGCCAAACAAAAAACCCCCTTGCTCCCCCTTCTAAGGAAGTTGATTTGGTGGAATCTAAGGAGGAAGATGAATTTGAGGATTCTGATTCTTCCTCATCCACAAGTTTAAATTGTTCTGTAGCTAGTTCTTAGGATAAATCACCCTTGACCCCCTCGTTAGGCTCCCCTTCACTGGCATGTGGTGTTTCTACTTTCAAGCTTGATTCCTCTACTCTGGCTGATAAATTTTCTAGGCTGGTAGAGGTAGTTGACAAATAGGATGTGATTGTTCATTGGATCCTCTCTCAGTTGAGTGTGTCCAAGAAGAAGATCAATAGGTTGGAAGTTGTGGTTGAGATGAAGGCTTATGATGATATTTGGGTGTTTGATGTAAATGATGAAAGGGTCTGGAAGGCTACCAATGACATGGATGGAAAACTAGAAAGATGGGAGACTGTAAAGTAGAAGCCTAAGGATATCAATGAAAAGATTACTAAAAGGGATGAGAGAAAAGACATGGTTGAGCTAAAGGAAAATCATGAGGCTTTGAAAAGGAAAGTAGTGGAAATGACTACTTTGAGCCAAGAAATGGTATTGAAGAATTCAACCTCTCTACATGCAATCTAGGAGGGGATAGAACATAGGAAGGAAAAGAGAAAGAGATATTTGGAGTCTCCTTCTATGGCATTAGACCCCCTCACCTATTCTTTCAAGGATACTCCAGATTCAGTAACACTGGCCTTTGAGAAAGATTCTAACAAAAAATTGTCTTTTTTCTGAGAAAGTTAAAGTTTTATGCCATGAATGGCAAGATGATAATGGCCCCACTTAGTAGACCATTCCTTCATGTCTTTGGTTGGTGGTTGGTTGTTTGGTCTATTTTTTGTCTCTCTATATTATAGCTTTGCCCTAGTCATTTGGTGGTTTTATGTGTTTTTTGGTCTTACCTATAGTTTTTTGGTTGGGTGTGCACTCTTTATGCACCCTAGGTAGTTTCTCTTTAGGGGTTATGAAAAAGGTTTGAGCCCATCCTACTTTAATTAATTAGAACATAATATATTATCTTTTTAGTAACTTGCATTAAACCTCTTCCATTTTATGTTTGTTATCTTTTTATCAATCTTGGCTATATGTGGAGGTATGAATACCAAAATGGGGGTTTGACATAGGCGAGCCCCTAAACAACCACCCCTAACCTTTATTTCTCTATGTAGAGGTTTTGTGGAAGTCCTTTGTGGAGTTTCTTATAAATTTAGAATATTGGTGATTTATTTCCTTGTATTAGTTATCTTTTCAAGTTATTTCTTTAAGTTACTAGTTTATTTGTAATCCTTTTGGTCATTTCTTGCACTCATGTCTCCTCAAGGTTAATGTAGGTTAGAATTTCAGAATCCTCTAGAACTACTATTGTTTTGTCTTTATTGGATAATAGCACATTGTACTATAATCCATACATAGAACTCACATCCAAGATAGAGGGTTGGTCCTAGTTGCAAAAGTCATTTCCACTTGTAATTTCTATTTGTGAAGTCATATTTCTTTAATTTTGTAAATAGATTCATAATTTGCAATTTATGTTCTATATTGGAGAGTGTGTGAAAGACATTGTAAAAATATCCTATCATTCAATTATAACTTGTCTTAAGATAGATATACTAAGAAGCAATGGTATTCTTGGCTTATCTCAATGTGAGGATTTATTTGGATTCTCAAAGGATATGCCTCCTTTTATAGAAACTTAATTTATCTAATTTATACCTCTAAATTTTGGTGAACCCAACATTCTACACTTTTATTCAAAAATTTACAAAATAGAAACAACATTTTAGATAAAACAACAAAATATTCAATGCATTCTCTTTTCTTTTAGAAGTTAGTTAGATTGTGTGTTGTGATTCTCATGTGAGTTTCACAATCTAATTTTATTCTTCTAGAAAAGTAATTAGGAGTGAAATTATAAGATGGTAGAGAGTATCTTGAGGGTAAATCTATAGAAAATTGATCCAATGTGAAGCTCAATCCAACTCAAGGAGGAATTTTAGGAGGTTTGGGATGAGACATGTTTAAATTATATAGGCTTCGGATGAGACATGTTTTTACCTTCTATTTCTACTCCTCACATTGATCAAAAAGGTTATTTTAAGGTTCCCTTCAAGCACATTCAAAATTTGGAGGATAGTATTAATTTTTGTTAGGACTCTATCAAAATTTTATTACACTTAGATAGCTCTAGTTGTTAGAAATCTAAGAGATGTGAATCTTGTATTTGATCACAATGGCCTTGGTGCAGGAGCACCCAATTGAGTCAAAAACTCCATTTTTGGGTTTTTCATGTTTTTATGTTCGTAAAGTCTTGTTGTAGGTTTTTTTTGGTTTTTTAATGTTGTTTTGAGTCATTTTTGGTAGTTTTGATCTCATTTTGGGCTTGAGAGATCATATCTTGCATTTCAGGCCTTAAGTTGACAATTTTTGGCCAAAATGTGGAAAAGGGCCAAAAAGGTCTCCAAATGGTTTAAAGAGAATTGAAAAATGTTTGTGTAGTGTTTTTAATAATTCCTAAATGGTTTAGGCAATTTTATAAGGCTAGGATGTTAAAAATGCATTTGTGAGCAAGAAAAGTTGTCATTTTGCTCAAGAAAGTTGTCAAAAAGGTCATTTTCTTCAAAAATGTCATATTAAATGTCTTTTGTCTATACATGGGCATGTTAAAAACCTTGAGAAACTATATAAGGCCTCTCCATACCTTTGGAAAGGTTGGTGTTTGTATTTGAAAGAATAACTCAATAGAAAACAAGTGTTTTTTTTGCTTTTATGACTATTTTTCTTCCTTTTTGAGGGGCAATCCATACTGTAGCTGTACAATCCATACTGTACCTTCTTGGATGTTTTAATATGGATGTAACCAAGCTTCCCATGTAATTATTTCATCATTTTCTCTTTTGCAAAGTGTTTTTACAAAAATAATTGGAAACTAGGTACCTGCTGCCCTACCAAGGGTTTGGGGTTGTAAAATGTGTTAACTTGGTTGATCTAGGATTGGGATCCCTCCTATGGATTCTAAAAAGTTTATCCATGTGTATATAGTGTACATATCTTTCCTTTTGTGCTAGAAGAATGGTTTGAATATGCAAATGAGTGATTACTAGGCAAGTGTTTGTCATTTGGCTAGTAACTTGATAAAAGCTCAAAGTTTGCACTCAAAGGTAATTGAGTGAGAAAATGATTGTAACAATGGTTTGTAAATGGGACCAAGAGTTTAAGTACCAAATTTATGTATTTGAATAAGTTTACACCTTGTAATCATTTCCATTTGTAGACAAAACAGTGAGTTCACTGTTTTTGGGAAGTTGTTGTCATTTTGCCTAATGGAATGCTTAAGAGCATAATCCAAGCCTTGAAATTAAAAGGCAATGTAATAGGTGAATGTATACATGTTTGAAGACCTCCTTTATGGTTTTTTCCCATCTCCAAGTTCTACATTATTGCAGGTTCTAAAGAGGACAAGTTGTTGACTGGTCAAAGGCAGTAAAATCACAGTGGCAGGGTCAAAATCACTGTTTTCCTTCTTGTGTGCCAAGTGTTTGGAAAAATGGTAGGTGATAGAGACTTGGACAAGGAACTCCAAGGTTTGTCAGACCCTTCCAATCAGTCTTAAGCCTTGGTTCATGCAGGTGAATGCACAACAAACAAAGCAAGTAGCAAACCCTCACTAAACCCTCCTTTTGGGCCTTAAAATGTGGACAGTCATCAAACACACCCCATGGAACTCAAAACCAAAAAAATATTTAAGTATTCACTCCTAAAATACCATTCCAAGCTTTCTTTGTGGTCGGAATGGCCATCATTGACCAGTGGGAGCAAAAAAAGTGCCAATTAGGCCTCACAGGCTAGTAGCCCTTTTTAGCCCTATTTTGCCAAAACAATCACAACATTGGCTTCAACCGTTGCATCTTTTTATAACTTGGGCGAAAGTTCTATAACTATCATCTATATAATTTGGCCAAAGCGATTTTTCTGGTGATAAAATTTTGAGAGTTATTAAGGACTGTTCATGACTATAATTTCATGACTGCATAACACACAACAAAATGGCAGTTTTTGAAGAATGCATGAACCCAGTTGGAAAATGAGTTTTGGGCTTATAAAAACAGCATGGGAAAATTCCAAGAAATCCTCCCAATTATCCGTATGTCTCCTAAACAATGAGCAGCCTCTTTTGGGGTAATTGAACCTTATTAGTGAGTTTGAGTAAATTGTGGGTTATAGGCCTAAAACTAGAAGATGAGCATTCCATGAAGAGTTTCACTTTGCTGCCCCTATAGTTCCATGTGGAAATCTCCTAGTACACATTGGAACTGAAAATTGAAGGCCCCAAGAACCAAGCACAAGTAGTTGGAGATGGGAGGAAAAAGCATTTTGAGTAGTTTTGGAGCATGGGAGTAAGCCATGACCATAAAGGGAGTTTTCTAGGCAAGTAGTGTTAGGCCCAATATGGAAAGCTAATGTACTGAGAGGGGAGGGGTGAATCAGTACTTCAAAACTTTTCTTGAATAATAACTTTACTGTTATGCATAAATCGAATAGTGCAGTAATATAAAATAAAGTTAAAACAAATAGGTAATAATCATACATGATTCACTCCATAACACATATATTTTGGTTACGCAGAAACTCTTGGTTAGGGAGAAAAACTGCAGTGGGGATGGCACCCACAACTTCACTACTGCAATAATAAAGAATGCTCGGTTAGAGCTACATTTAGCTATTTCTAATAGCTTACCCTGTTAGGAGTATCAAGATCTGTTAGATCTACCTTGCTAAAGGATTTTACAACATTTATTTTGAATGCTACACCTAGTTAGAGGCTTTACAATTTATAGACTTGGTTAGAGTCTTTTATCCTGTTAAAGGTTTCTCTTTCAACTTCATAATATTACAATAAAATCATTACAAATATCTGCATCTTTACATCTGAAATGTTATAGCAGATTCTATGTGCTCAGAATAAGATTACCTTTCTTATAGCATACCTTGGTAACCCATATAGTAACTCAGTAAACCCTTCTGTTTACTCTATTCTTTGACTATTCTCTAAAAACCTTCTCGGTGACCTCTGTGTCTCTATAACAGTCTTCCTACATTCATACATGCACACACCTTGCTCTTAACTCATGTTGTATAAATAGATCTCTTAAAACGGTGATCCAATTCATTGCTTCGATCTTACAAACAAGATTTATCAAATGAATAACTAAACAAAATATTTCATTGGTTAGATTGATCTCAAAATCATACACAATCTTCTGGTGCAATTTCCAATGTAATAACAGTTAGATGTGCCTCGATCTTGTAACACGTTTTCATATGCATGTCCAAGTTCAATGTATCTGGTAACATGTTTCACTCGGTGAATATCAACTCGGTGTGTCATCTTTACTGCTCTGTAGTCTCAAAAAGATACTCTATAGACAGCTCGGTGTATACTGTGTTCTGTAACTACTTTCTTCTGTAACCGACTAGACTGTGCATACCGACTTCTCTGTGTGTATACCAACTGCATGATTCAGTAGTGCTTAACGGACTACAATGTATAGTATGACTTTGAATATAAAACTAATGGCAACTTGATAAGTAGCAACAATCTCCCCTTTTGACATTAGTTGAGATGTTTGACAAAAACTACTTTCAAAGTCATAACTCAAAAATCTATATACTTTGCAAAATGACTATAAATGACAATATATATAATAGTCAATGAAATAGTATAATTAGATATACTCCCCTTATCATTATACTGTACATAACTCTGATTTTGTATGCTCGGTTTTGTGCTTGTGTGCTCTCTGCTTGCTCTGCATACTCTATATACTCTGTTTGGTATACTCGCCTTGTATACAATACTCAAAACTGTATCACTCCCTAAATATGGTATATTACTCCCCTTATGTAGTATTACTCCCCTTTTTTGACAAACATTAAAAACTTGGTTTCCATCCAGGGGCGGTAACTAATCAAAAATAGATTTATACTTCTTTCGGGCATCGGTGAGTGCGACTGAGAGTGCATCCTTTACACTTTCCATTAATGAATTTTGTGCTTGAATATCAACCAATAGTGATATTAAGCCATCAAGAGTGCTTCCCTCTTGTGTAGTAGATAGGCATGTAACTCGATGAATCTGTTCTTGAACTGATGAAAGATGAGGAAGGAATAATGTTTGGAGGGTCATTATATCCATCCTAATCTTATGCTCTTCATTTCTAAGTTCTAACTATTGAGCCATGAGCTGTTGAAGCTTGGTATAAAAATTTTGAACTGAATTTGGCTCTGTGGTCAACTTTGTTAAGAGATCGGTGATCTCTTTCTCAATTGCATCAGTTTTATTCTTGATATCTTTAATGAATAAGGAAAATGTACAAAGTTTCCGAAATAAATAAAGAATATGCTTGAGTTGAGGGGACAACTCAGCAATGAATTTGACAAGCTTGAATTTTCCTATAGCTAGAGCTTTTTGTACCTCTTCTATCATTTTTGCAGTAAGCTCTTCATCTTTTAGCTTGCTCAAGTACTCAAATGCATCAACTCTAGATGTTTCTATTTTATTAAGGAGTTCATCCAGTTGAATGTGGATGGCTGCATTGGTTGACACTATAGCTAATGGTAGCATTTCTGTTAGCAGTGTTTTCACCTTTAGTAGTACTTTATTCTTTTTTTGAATGACCATCTATTTTTCTTGTTCGGCCTTTGCTTTGCATAGTTCACCGAAATCAATAAGTGCTTGCCCCTTTAATTTTGAGATATCCACATTGGACAACACTATCGGTTTAGTTAAATCAACTTTAAAAGTATGCTTTTTCACTTTCTTCTGTTTACCTTTGGTTGGTTGTACCAAGACAATTGCTTGTGAGGCTTGCTGACCCTTAGTAGGTTGCTCGATAGAGGCAACACTTTGGTCGGTTCCTATAGCCATTGTGGTGTCCTTGGGTGTCTCGATACTGGGGGTCTCAGCTGTAATATTTTCAGTGCTTGAGAGGTCTGATCTTTAGTTGTACCTTCTGCTGCTTCAGACTTGTGATCTTCGGTGCTTTGTGCTGTATCTTTAGGAGCTTCGGTAGAGATAGGTGGCTTGACTGGTAGATAAGGCTGAACTTGTACTATCACAGATTCACTAGATACAAGTTTTGCATAGGTAGTGCCTTCTATCATTTCCTGCTCCGGTGCTTCTGCATCCATGACATCTTCATCAATTTGAATAGTGTCAGCTGGGTCTTGCTTGGTAGCATCAGGACCTTGCACGGTGACATCAGGATCTTGCTCAGTGACATTAATAATTTCAACTTTAGATTGTTCACTGACATCTTTTAGTTTGAAGATTTCCTACCACTTTGCTTTTGTCTCCTTTTCTACATCAATGTATAGCCCATTCATCAATTTTAAGGCTCTTTGTTTGACAAGAAATTTAGAATTGTAGGTTGTCAAATGCTCCTTTATTTCTACTACAGACATATCAGGAAATAGATGGACTAGACTTCTTTCTCTAATTTATTTCTCTGAGTCCATTGCATATTTCCACCTGTTATCAATATGTAAGTACAATTCACTCGGAAGTGACTTTATTAGTTCTAATGGAGGTGGCCGAAACTTTAGAAGTGTGTAGATGACAACTTCTTCAATTTGTCGCTTCTCATCATTATTCCTAGTCTCATACTTGACATATCTAAATCCTGCAAATCCACCATATTCTTTAAGATTGGCACAAAAGTTTTCAACACTATGAATATTTACCTTCTTTCTTTTTACAATTTGGAATTTGTTGGCATCTTCTAATTCTGTATCACTAGACTCTTTTGCCAAAATGAGTCTCCAAGTAGATTTCTTGTAGGTTTTGGTTACCTTGGGAACATTAACACTCTTTTGCTTCTTACTCAGTGATGTAGCTAATGCTCTAGTGTTGGGTCTCTTTGTTGGTGGAGTCGGTAGGGCCTTTGTAGTGTCCAATTTCTTTCTTTTCAAAACTTTTCCCTTAGGCAACTCGGTACTCAATGTTATTGCTGCCTCTTGAGCTTCAAATTCCTCTTCGGTAATGGCAAGAGTGCCTTTGATAGGTGTAGAGGAGGATTCTTCTCCGAATTTCTCAGATAAAACCTTTATCATCTTTGTAGCCTTTCTTGTAGCTTTAGGTACTACAATGCTCATTTTCACCTTTTCCTTAACTTCTTCATAAGTTCCATATCTTAGTTCAGTATCATGCCTTGGCACTGTAAAATATGCATCTATTTGTTGTTGTGTGATATCATAGTCAATCTCGTAACCCATTGGTGGCAAAGATTGAGTCCTAGGTTCTATAGCATTCACATAGCAGTAATCAGTCTCTACCTCAAAACATATATCACCCTTATATTTCTCTACTAGCTATGGTGGAATCCGGTACCTGTTGTGCATCTTTTCCTGAAATTTGTTGAAGTAGTCATCCATGATATCATTAAAATTATCTCCCAATTTCTTGATAAAGTCATTAATTTGATGGGTGATAGGTCAGTGTAGCTCCCAAACTACTTTACCGACTGAGGGAAAGAACTTCTCAAAGTAGAAAAACATGCATACAAGAAGTGAACCAAACTTCAGTGTACTTGCCGAGTTGTTCTTTTTCAGCTTCCTTATTGTGTTCAGGTTCTCAAACAAGTTTTTCAATAACACTTCACATAAATCTACTTTCATTCCCTTTTTCACTATTTTATAGGCTAAGTCAACTGCTGCACAGGGTACACTATTTTCCCTTGTTGATTGGAAGAAATAGTAACCAATTACTCCAATTTCAAATTTAAGTTCTGCATCAGTGACATTATTCAGTTTCAGTCCTCGATAATCAGATTCTACTCCAGTTAAACTAATTAACTCCTTCTGTGATATCATTTTCTGTGCTCGTGCATGAACATAGATAGGATATTCGGTGATCACATGAATGATTTTCTTAGTGATTTTGAATGGTTGCTCCTCTAGCCACATAAAATCATCATGAACTCTACTTAAAACAAACTTAACCCACTGGGGTTTGAACACATGGGGATAGGCTAGGGCTTCAGTTAAACCCTTGATTTTGATATGCTCGAACTTACTATCCATTTTTCCATCGGTACATAGCTCATCATATGTGTCACTAATCTTAACATGACTGAGTTCGTCAACATGGCATTTGGTGAAGAATCTAACATCTTCGACTAACAAGACTCCATCCGGGATGAGTAAAAAGTTAGTTTTGTCATCCGGTTCAGAGGCGACTATAGGAGTCAAAGTGTATTTCAGTGAGGGCTTCTCCACATTCTTGACAACTATGGGATCTTGGATCTTGGGTGCCATTTGTAAATTTCAGATAAAACTTAGCAATCTATCCTTAGGGTTTGATGGTTTACAAATGGCAAACGATTCACACTCGGTAGATAATAGCAATTTGACAAGATCAGAAAACCATCTTGACAATGCGATGAGATTTGATGTAAATACCTTGGATTCGCTTTGAATGAAGTTTGATCGCCTTGATTCGCTCTACTCTGCTCTCTTGAAAACTTGGTGAATGAAAATGACCGCGAAAATACCTTTAAGTATACAAAATACCTTATCGGGCTCCGTGCGGGTTAGGTCAAAACATTAAATGCACTTGGTTTACCTTTAACTGATTTACTCTCTTTTCTTTCGTTTTAATCAAGTAACCAAATTTCCTTGTTTACCGACTTGACAGGTTTTCTGTAAAGTACTTTTGATAGAATTTCAAACTTATTGATGCATCTTAACTATGCAGATTTTGAATTTAGTACATAATAGAATAGGAACTATTATGATTTTAACCTTCAGAGAATGCAGTCCCTTCATACCTTTTCTGATTAATTTGGAATAGGTGCACCTTACTCAGTAGGTAAGGTGCTTTCTTCATCTGACATGATTTCCTTCTTTTTCCAAATCATCTTGAATTTTTCTTTTATCTCTTCAGTGTCTCCTCTAGGTTGATCTTTGCAATCTCCAGTTAAATGTCCAACTTTGTGACAATGAAAACATGCCATACTAGGATTTCTCGATGATCTTTGTTTGTTCATTCCAAACCTTATAAAACAATTAGCACTAATGTGTCCATACCTTCCACAACATTTGCACCATATCCTTGTATTGTAATCCCATGGCACTACTGCATATTGTCGGTAAGGATCTATGTGAGTTCGGTAACCACTAGTGTTTGCTCAGTGTGCAGACCACATGTGGTTCTTTTTCTTAAACCAACACTTCTCGGTACTATGTCCATATCTATTGTAGTTTTTAGAAAAACCTTTGAATTTTGCCTTCTAATGGTTGTTAACAGACTTTTTCCTACATTGATTAGATGTGTGACCATATTTATTGCAATTGTAACGATACTCATTTGACTTGGTGATATTCGGTTCCTTACCTTTTCTGATCTGGCATATGTTGGCAGTATGACCTTGATTTCCACAGTAGTAGCAAATAGGCTTCTTCCTTTTGATTTTATTCCTATTTCCAGCTTGCTTTGATGATTCTCCTCTCTCGGTAGTATGAATTCCTTTCTCGGTAGAGTCTTTTCCTTTGTAACCGAGTCCTGCATCTTTGTTGGGTCTTCTTGTATTCAGTTGCTCATCCAACATCTTTGATGCTTCATAACTCTTCTTCAATGTTTCTTTGGATTTCTTCTCTGTTTCAAGTTCATCAGTCAACCTTGATACTTCAAGTTTCAATGCTTGATTCTCATCATTCTTTAGAATTGCTTCATGATGTGCATAGCCTAGTTGATCTATCATATTTTGTTGAATCCCAGTCAACCTTATGATTTCATCATTCTTATTAGATACTAAGACTTCAAGTTGTTGTTTCTCTCTTTGTAGATCTCTTGCTTTATCCTCAACTGTCCTTAATGCATCTAGATTTTCAGCCATCTGTGTGCTGAAATGTTCATGTTCTCTTTTCATTGCTTTTAGTTGATCAGCCAATGCTTTGTTCTTTTCTTTCAATACTCCAATCATTTCTTCAGTTTCTTTAGATATACTGTTCTTAGATGATGTCTTAATTTGTTCCACTAACTCTTGAGAATCCTGCAAGTCATCAGATAATCTTCTTCTTACTTTCAGAGATTTTTGCATTTGCCTTTGCATGTCTGCAATCACTTGATTTGCATGATCCAGCTCTTCTTACAAATATACAATCCTCCGAGATTGTTTATAGCCTTCCATTGATAAGATCTTTCGAAGATTCAAGCTCTGATACCAATTGTTAGGCCCAATATGGAAAGCTAATGTACTGAGAGGGGAGGGGTGAATCAGTACTTCAAAACTTTTCTTGAATAATAACTTTATTGTTATGCATAAACTGAATAGTGCAGTAACATAAAATAAAGTTAAAACAAATAGGTAATAATCATACATGATTCACAGATATAACACATATGTTTTGGTTACGCAGAAACTCTTGGTTAGAGAGAAAAATTGTAGTGGGGATGGCACCCACAACTTCACTACTGCAATAATAAAGAATGCTTGGTTAGAGCTACATTTAGCTATTTCTGATAGCTTACCCTGTTAGGAGTATCAAGATCTGTTAGATCTACCTTGCTAAAGGATTTTACAACATTTATTCTAAATGCTGCACCTGGTTAGAGGCTTTACAATTTATAGACTTGGTTAGAGTCTTTTACCCTATTAAAGGTTTCTCTTTCAACTTCACAATATTACAATAAAATCATTACAAATATCTGCATCTTTACATCTGAAATGTTATAGCAGATTCTATGTGCTTAGAATAAGATTACCTTTCTTATAGCATACCTCGGTAACCCATATAGTAACTCGGTAAACCCTTATGTTTACTCTATTCTTCGACTGTTCTCTGAAAACCTTCTTGGTGACCTTTGTGTCTCTGTAACAGTCTTCCTACATTCATACATGCACACACCTTGCTCTTAACTCATGCTGTATAAATAGATCTCTTAAAATGGTGATCCAATTCATTTCTTTGATCTTACAAACAAGATTTATCGAATGACTAACTAAGCAAAATATTTCATTGGTTAGATTGATCTCAAAATCATACACAATCTTCTGGTGCAATTTCCAATGTAATAACAGTTAGATGTGCCTCGATCTTGTAACATGTTTTCATATGCATGTCCAGGTTCAATGTATCCAGTAACATGTTTCACTTGGTGAATATCAACTTGGTGTGTCATCTTTACTGCTCAGTAGAATCAAAAAGATACTCGGTAGACAGCTCGATGTATACTATGTTCTGTAACTGCTTTCTTCTTTAACCGACTAGACTGTGCATATCGACTTCTCTGTGTGTATACCAACTATATGATTCAGTAGTGCTTAATCGACTAGAATGTATAGTATGACTTTGAATATAAAACTAATGGCAACTTGATAAGTAGTAACAAGTAGACCATGGAAACCTTGGCATCACAATAACAAGACAGGTTGAGTGAACATACATAAAAGAATCTATAAGTATTTGGTAACAAGGTGATCCTTTTTGAGCAATTTAGCCTTGTGAGCACTTGCCTACCAAGCTCCCTTTCATAGTGGTATCCGAGCCAACAAAAGATTCAGGAGGAAAGACACATTAGGCAACCATGGTGACCAATGCAGAATTGGCAAAGAAGGTTGAGGACCAAGAAGAGGAAAATAGGGTTCTTAGAGAAAGATTAGACCAAATAGCAACGAAAATAGCTGAGGTAGAATTCAAAACTGAAGGGGTCCATGATAAGGTTGGAGATAAGGGTAAAATGGTGGCCATAGAAGATGAGGTTCCCATACCTAACCCTATCAAGAACCATTCTTGAAAGCCTTGAGAGTTATGAGTGGTAAGACCTTAGAAGGAGTGGCCCTTTTCAGTGGGAAGATGGATCCAGATGCTCTAATAGAGTGGATTGAAGGGTTAGAAAACCATTTTGAGTGTGATGGAGTGACCGAAGCATAAAAGGTCAAGGTGGAAAAGTCAAGGCTGAGAGGAGTAGCCTTAACATGGTAGAAGTTCATCCAAGAGGAAAGGGTGAAAGAAGGCAAGCAACCACTAGCCACCTTGAAGGCAATGGTAGCCAAAATCAAAGAGACCTACCTTCCTGAAGACTATGAAATACAACTTCATCGGATGTAGTTACACAGAGGAATTCCAAAAATTGTGCATGAGATCCAGAGTAGTGGAAGATGAGAGCATAAAGGTGGCAAGGTATATGAATGGGCTAAGGTGGAACATCCAGGAGGAGATGAGCCTGTTATGCCCACAAACAGTACACAAGTCCTATCAATTGGCACTTAAGGTGGAAGAGAAAGGTAGGAGGAAGCAAGAACAAAACAATAGAGTCTGAGGTAGGGGAAGAGATGGTAGAGGCCATAGGGGCAGTTTTGGGGGAAGAAGCATAGATCAATGATCCCAGGGAGAATCTAAACTTCTAGAGCAAAGTGGGGATTCTCAAAGCAAACCCGACTATAGGGGTAGGGGATCAGGCAACCCAAGTAGGGGTAGATCTAATGGACTAGGGAGAGGGTCCTATTTCTCAACCATGAAATGCTATAACTGCCAAAAGTTGGGTCACCCTACCTACAGATGCTTAGAGAAGCCTAGTTCATCTTATGGAGGCGAAAAGAGGGTAAACTATGTTCAAGAAGATGGAGGTAATACCAGAACTCCAGCATTGAACCACCTATCTTCAGAAGATGGTGAGAGTTTGATGATCAAGAGAGTGTTAATGAAGAAGCCACAGACCACAAAAGCCTCACAGAGAAGAGCATTGTTAAGGATTAAGTGTAAAATCATGGGAAAGGTGTGTAAGGTGATCATAGATTCAGGATCCACTGATAACATCGTATCAGAAGAAGCAATCACTAAGTTGAAACTACCTAGAATACAACACAAAGAACCATACAAAGTAACATGGCTAAAAAAGGGGCAACATGTGTTGGTGAATGAGCAAGCCTTGGTAGATTTCCACATAGGCGGATATACTGACAGGATCCTATGTGACATCCTTCCAATGGATGCTTGCCACCTACTATTGGGTAGGCCTTGGCAATTTGACCGAAAAGCATAGCATGATGGGGAAAGAAACTCCTATTCTTTTCAAAAAGATGGAGTAAACTATTAGATTCAATCCCTCAATGAAGAAGGAGAGAGCAGCAACAAAGTGCCTAACATCTTGTTAGTCAATGAGAAAGAGTTCATAAAAACACTAGAAGAGGGTGGAGGAGTAGGATTTGCACTCATAGTGAAGCCTAAGGAGGAGAAGGTAGAAAAGAAAGTGGAGATACCATGTGAGGTGAAGGAAATCCTAGATAGCTTCAAAAAAATAATCAGTGATGGTACACCTACAACTTTACCACCTCCCAGAGCCATTAGCCACCAGATTGACTTCATACCTGGAGCCTCTTTTCCCAATAAGGCAACCTAAAAAATGACCCCTAAGCAAAACAAAGAGGTAGCCAGAACAATACAAGAACTCTTAGACCAAGGGCTGATTAGGAAAATCATTAGTCCTTGTGCAGTACCTACAGTGTTGGCACCTAAGAAGGGTGGTACATGGAGACTTTGTACAGATTCCAGGGCCATCAACAAGATCACCATCAAATACAGATTTCCCGTACCCAGGATAGAGGATTTGATGGATTGTTTGGGGGGTTCTCAATATTTTAGTAAGATAGACTTGAAGAGTGGTTACCATCAGATAAGAATCAAAGAGGGGGATGAGTGGAAGACAACTTTCAAAACGAATGAGGGTCTCTATGAGTGGCTAGTCATACCTTTTGGACTCTCTAATGCTCCCAGCACATTCATGAGACTCATGAATGAATTTTTGCATGATTTCATTGGAAAATTTGTTGTAGTGTATTTAGATGACATTCTTATTTTCAGCAAGACTAAGGAAGAACACTTACAGCATTTAGCTATTGTTTTGAAATAGTTATCTGATGAACAACTAACCATAAATCTAGAAAAATGTGATTTCATGCAGCAAGAATTAGTCTATCTTGGCTTTTTTGTATCAGGAGGCAATCTGAAAATGGATCAATCAAAGGTTGTAGCAATAACTAGTTGGCCAACTCTTAAGACAGCCAGTGATGTCAAAAGCTTCCATGGTTTGGCTCAGTTTTACAGGAAATTCATTAGGGGATTTAGTGAGATTTGTGCTCCAATGTTGGACACCATCAAAGGGGGTGTAAAGGTAAATTTTCAATGGAAAAATGCAGCAAATAAGGGGTTTGAATTATTGAAAACTAAAGTAGCTACTCGACTAGTGCTCATTTTGCCTAGTTTTGACAAGCTTTTTACTATTGAATGTGATGCTAGTAACATTGCTGTAGGAGTTGTTTTAAGTCAAGAAAATAGACTAGTAGCATTTTTTAGTGAAAAGTTAAATGATTCAAAGAAAAAGTACTCATCCTATGATTTAGAACTTTATACATTAGTACAAGCACTTAGGAAATGGAGACACTATCTTCTTCCTAAAGAGTTTGTTGTATATATAGATAATCAGGCACTCAGTTTCTTGAACTCACAAGATAAACTGAATCATAGGCATGTTAAATGGGTGGAATATTTACAAGCTTACACTTTTACTCTTAAGCATAAGAAGGGTCAATTGAATAAAGTAGCAGATGCTTTGAGTAGAAGATTGTTAACTGTTCATGAGATTCATGTTCAGAGTATTGGTATTGATAGTTTTAGGGACATGTATCCTACTGATAATGATTTTGTTGAAGCTTATAAAGTGTGTAAATATTTTGAGAATAACTTCCATGGTGCATATGCTGATTTTACTTTGCAGGATGGTTTGTTATTTAGGGGTGGATAGTTGTGTGTTCCACAAGGTTCTATGAGAGAGAACCTCATACAAGAGAAGCATAATGGGTGCTTAAGTGGGCATTTTGGTCTCAATAAGACCTTAGAGCTGGTTCAAAGGTTCTATTATTGGCCTAAGATGCAGAGAGACATCAGGAGGTATATTAAGCAGTGCTTGGTATGCCAAAAATCAAAGGTAACTCCTCTAATGCTAGTTTATATCAGCCTCTTCCCATTCCACATAGGCCTTGGGATTGCATTAGCATGGATTTTGTAGCAGGGTTACCTAGAACTCAATCAAGATTTGATAGAATCTTTGTAGTAGTTGATAGATTCAGCAAGATGGCTCACTTCATTCCTTGCAAAAAAACACATGATGCAAGTCATATTGCCTATTTGTTTTTCAAAGAAGTTGTTAGAATTCATGGCTTACCTACTAGCATTGTATCTGATAGAGATGTTTAGTTTCTTGGTCATTTCTAGAAAACATTGTGGAAGAGATTGGGTACTAATCTCTCTTTTGGTTCAGCTTATCATCCACAAACTAATGGCCTAATAGAAGTGGTGAACAAGTCTCTTGAAAAAATGCTTAGGTGTTTGACAAAGGAGTATGGACAGAGTTGGGATCAGCTCATTCCTCAAGAAAAATATGCCTACAATGACAATGTTAACAGATCTATAGGTAAAAGTCCATTTGAAGTTGTTTATGGTATGCATCCAAGGGGTATAATGGAGTTGTAGGATATCACTAACTTGCAGCATAAAAGTGGGACAGTAGATGATATGGCTCACTCCAAGAAGGAGGCTCATGAGCAAGTGAGAGAAGCTCTCCAAGACACCTCTCAAAAAGTCAAGGCAAGAGTGGATGTTACAAAGAGAGATGTTTAGTTTGCCATAGGTGACTATGTGATGGTACATTTGAATAAGGCAAGGCTACAAAAGGGAGTTCCAAGGAAGCTTCAAATGAGGAGGATAGGCCCTTGCAAGATGTTGGCTAAGTATGGGTCTAATGCTTATAAAGTTGATTTGCCTACTAATGTTTCTTTGTCCCCCATTTTTAATGTTGCAGATCTAATTGCTTTCAAAGGGTAGCCACCTAAGGAGGTTCAAAGAGTTTCAGATGTTTCTCAGTCCCTTTCTGATCTATCTCTCCCTTCTCTTTCTTTTCCCCTTGCTAAATAGGTTCTAGACTCCAAAGTTCTCAAAAAGACAAGGCATCACACCTACATGGAGCACCTCATCAAGTGGAAGGATCAGCCTATCTCCAAGGCCACTTGGATACCTAAATCTGACTTTCTAAAATTTGGCATTTCTTCTTCTTTTCTTCCCCAAGGAGTCACATGACTTCTTTGTTTTTGGGGGAGTATGGTGCAGGAGCACCCAATTGCGTCAAAAACTCCATTTTTGGGTTTCTCATGTTTTTATGTTTGCAAAGTCTTGTTGTAGGTTTTTTTTGTTTTTTTATGTTGTTTTGAGTCATTTTTAGTAGTTTTTATCTCATTTTTGGCTTGAGAGATCGTATCTTGCATTTCAGGCCTTAAGTTGACAATTTTTGGCCAAAATGTGGAAAAGTGCCAAAAAGGTCTCCAAATGGTTTAAAGAGAATTGAAACATGTTTTTGTAGTGTTTTAAAGCATGCCTAAATGTTTTAGGAAAGTTTCTAAGGCTAGGATGTTAAAAATGCATTTGTGAGCAAGAAAAGTTGTCATTTTGCTCAAGAAAGTTGTCAAAAAGGTCATTTTCTTCAAAAATGTCATATTAAATGTCTTTTGTCCATACATGGGAATGGAAAAAAACTTGAGAAACTATATAATGCCTCTCCTTACCTTTGGAAAGGTTGGTTTTTGTATTTGAAAGAATAACTCAACAGAAAACAAGTGTTTTTTTGGTTTTATGACCGTTTTTCTTCCTTTTTGAGGGGCAGTCTGTACTGTAGCTGTACAATCCATACTGTACCTTCTTGGATGTTTTAATATAGATGTAACCAAGCTTCCCATGTAATTATTTCATCATTTTCTCTTTTGCAAAGTGTTTTTACATAAATAATTGGAAACTAGGTACCTGCTACCCTACCAAGGGTTTGGGGTTGTAAAATGTGTCAACTTGGTTGATCCAGGCTTGGGATCCCTCCTATGGATTCTAAAAATTTTATCCATGTGTATATAGTGTACATATCTTTCCTTTTGTGCCAGAAGAATGGCTTGAATATGCAAATGAGTGATTACTAGGCAAGTGTTTGTCATTTGGCTAGTAACTTGATAAAGACTCAAAGTTTGCACTCAAAGGTAATTGAGTGAGAAAATGATTGTAACAATGGTATAGAAATGGGACTAAGATTTTAAGTACCAATTTTATGTATTTGAATAAGCTTACATCTTGTAATCATTTCCATTTGTAGACAAAACAGTGAGTTCACTATTTTTGGGAAGTTGTTGTCATTTTGCTTAATGGAATGCTTAAGAGAATAATCCAAGCCTTGAAATTCAAAGGCAATGTAATAGGTGAATGTATACATGTTTTAAGGCCTCCTTTATGGTGTTTTCCCATCTCCAAGTTCTACATTCTTGCATGTTCTAAAGAGGACAAGTTGCTAACTAGTAAAAGGCAGTAAAAGCACAGTGGCAGGGTCAAAATCACTGTTTTCCTTCTTGTGTGCCAAGTGTTTGGAAAAATGGTAGGTGATAGAGACTTGGAAAAGGCACTCCAATGTGTGGTAGACCCTTCCAATCAGTCTTAGGCCTTGGTTCATGCTGGTGAATGCACAATAAACAAAGCAAGCAGCAAACCCTCACTAAACCCTCCTTTTGGGCCTTAAAATGTGGACAGTCCTCAAACACACCCCATGGAACTCAAAACCACAAAAATATTTAAGTATTCACTCTTGAAACACCATTCCAAGCTTTCTTTGTGGTTGGAATGGGCATCGTTGACCAGTGGGAGCAAAAAAAGTGCCAATTAGGCCTCACGGGCTAGTAGCCCTTTTTAGCCCTATTTTGCCAAAACAATCACAACATTGGCTTCGACCATTGGATCTTTCTATAACTTGGGGGAAAGTTCTATAACTATCATCTCTATAATCTTACTGAAGTGATTGTTTTGGTGATTAAAAATTTGATAGTTATTAAGGACTGTTCATGACTGTAATTTCATGACTGCATAACACACAACAAAATGACAGTTTTTGAAGAATGCATGAACCCGGTTGGAAAATGAGTTTTGGGCTTATAAAAATAGTATGGGAACATTCCAAGAAATCCTCCTAATGATCCTTAGGTCTCCTAAACAATGAGTAGCCTCTTTTGGGGTAATTGAACCTTATTAGTGAGTTTGAGTAAATTGTGGGTTATAGGCCTAAAACTAGAAGATGAGCATTCCATGAAGAGTTTCACTTTGCTGCCCCTGCAATTCCACATGGAAATATCCTAGTACACATTGGAACTAAAAATTGAAGGCCCCAAGAACCAAGCACAAGTAGTTGGAGATGGGAGGAACAAGCATTTTGAGTAGTTTTGGAGCATGGGAGTAAGCCATGACCATAAAGGGAGTTTGATAGGCAAGTAGACCATGGAAACCTTGGCATCACAATAACAAGACAGGTTGAGTGAACATACATAAAAGAATCTATAAGTATTTGGTAACAAGGTGATCGTTTTTGAGCAATTTAGCCTTGTGAGCACTTGCCTTCCAAGCTCCCTATCAGGCCTTGAGTTTTCGAGATCATTAGTTCATTTAGTGGAGAGACATGTGCCCTCTCATGTGTCCATGCTAGGGCATCTGGGTGATTGATAATCAATATTCACTAACACTTCTTTCTTGATGTTAGGGTCTTCTATTGATATAGTGACCATGTAACCTATGATGATGACTATGACTACTAGTGTTCCTTCTATTAGATTCTTTTCTTCCATCTTTACTAGTCCTCTTGGCACCTATCAACCTATTCTAGGATACCATACTTTCATTGTTGGTACGACACTTCCACTTCTATCATCTATTCAGACTACACCAGTTTCAACTACTACCATATCCACTTTTATAACTCCTTCAAATATTGTTCTTAACACCCTAAATAAAACATGGTCTAGATGTGGTTACATCTAGCAAACTTAATGCATACTTCTTCTCAACCTAGCTTCTTGCTTCTTGCTTTGAAATGATTTATTACTCAATATGTTTTCTATTCAAATACATACATATTATTTTAATTCAATTTTTATTTAAGACATTCTATAATCATGAAAATAATATTTTTAATTTGTTTGAATATTTTAGATTTTTATCTTAATATTTATAATATGTTTCATTCAATGACATAAACTTGTAGAACATGCCCAAGTTTCTTAATCAAATTCTCAAATCCTAGAAGATGGTAACAAGTTACACAAGATAATTTAGTGATTAATTTTATTCATATTTCAAACTTCCTAGTGACCCTTACACTTGTTGAAGAGTATGTTTGTGGAGTCATTTAAAGGTTGTTGCGGTAGTTTAGGCAATATATCATTTTTTTTCAATGCAATTGTTAAAGGTCAATACTTATGTGCCATGTTGTATGTCATCTTTGATTGATTATAAGTGAGACATGTGCTTGCATTTTTTATTGGTTCTCTCACCTAAAGTGAGTCTTAATAGATATATTGGTCTCAATATGTTGGATAACTAATTCTCTTTTCTTTTTCACATTTAAGTTAATTCACTCAATCAATTGCTTTCAACTAAAATTCATGTTGGTCAAATAGTTCCTATTATATATATACACACACACATGCATGCGCGCGTACACACACACACACACATATATATTATTAAATATATTTGAAGATTATTTTTATTTATTTAATACCCTAACCATAAAATAAAAATTATATTTAAATTATTTATAGTGAAAATGATTTAAATAATAATTTATTTATTTTTTGGACAAAAGACCATAGACCTATACTTATATTAATATCGACATATGTTAAAAACTTATTAAAAATAGATATAGTAAATAAATTATTTTGAGTTCTCATTCCATGCAATACATAAATATATTTATTTAAAACTATCTAATGAATAAAAACATGTAAACGATTTTCTATATGATAAATAATAGACCTCCAACATCTATTTAAATAGTAATAAATTTTTAAGATAAATAATTATATAGCATTGGACATATTTGCATTTTGCCTTCAATTAAATAAAAAATTTATTAATAAGGAAAATAATACTTTGACATGCATTTTTTTTTTTTTTGGCTTCATCACCAAACAAATTGCTTATTCCCAATTATAGATTGCCAGGACTCTACATCTGACAAGCTCGAACACAGCTTGCTTATTCTCAACAAATTAAACATAAATATTTGTGAGGGATCCAATAGAACTGTACATCATCACTAATCAAACTTTAATTTGAAACCAGGTATGTTATAAAAGGCTATGGAATAAATGCAAATTGGATTTATCTAGCATTTGGGCAGATCAGGAGGAGGAGAAGGCAATTTATCTGATTTGCTTGGCCCATTCTTCGTAATAAATACCATGGCAAAACCAAATGCGGAATGAGATTCAAGATGGCAATGCATCAGCCACACTCCTGTTACATAACAACAGAGGGAAAGAAAAGCTCTAAATTAGTTTAAGTTTTAAAAGAAACAAATTCTTCTAAATCGTTATTTATCCAATATAGATTTTTTATTGAATATGAATTAATATGACTTCAAATGAAACCAGCAAACTAAAATCTATAAAATCATATCATAAACTTTCCTTTTACTTGAAAATCACCAAAACTAACTATATAAGTAACGCTGCTTACCTGGATTGTTGGCTGTAAATCTAATGGCAGCCCACCCTCCTGCAGGAACTCCCAAAGTGTTCATCATCACAGGATCCACCAAATTAAAACTTGGAGGATCTGTCTTGGGATTGTAGTTCCCAAAGCCTTGCCCCACAACATAAAAATTATGACCATGAAGGTGGATCGGATGTTCCTCTATGGCAACAATTGCAGTGTCTTGAAACACTATTTGCACATTACTATTGAATTTCAGAACTTTCACTTTTGTGGCCAACTCGGGTTGCCAAAGACCCAATGGCACATTACCGGTGTAATCATATGCCAGTGAAGGATTATTAGGAAAGTCTCTTGTGAACACTCCTTTTATACCAAAATAATAAGCCTGTAAAATAGCAATATCTGGCATTATGAGGGAAACGTTATTAAAGCTTCCAACAACTCTTCCGCCATTGTAACCTGCACATGAATTGTTGGGACAACTCACGACTCCAACACCCTCTGTTATAAACATTTCCTCGTCAACTGTCTTTGGGACCGAGGGCTTCAAGTTTCTCAGGCTTGTCTTGAATTTGAAAGCAGTTGTTGTGTCATTATATCCTGGAAGACTGGGCAACACAGGGTCAGAGGTATTGCTGCTACACTTGTATTGCAATATGGCAGAGGTTGTGGTTGTTAAGAAGCCATTACTTGTAGGATCAGTGTTGTATGCACGGATGGCAATGTAGTAGAGCCCTGAGACTTGCTTAGCTGTTATGAGAACATCCATGGTGTTACCAGGATGCATGACAAGCACATCAGTTGTATATGGTTTGGTATAGACACCATCTACCCCTACAACTGTCATTGTGTGTTGGGCAATTTTAAAAAAGTGTGGAATCACCACGGCAGCGCTTACAATCCTCAGTAGGTACGTTTTTCCATGTTCAACCAAAATCCTCGTCGTGTCTGCATCCACAACAATGACCTCTTCAAAACTACGATTCATTTCACATATATTTTTCTTAAAAAACTAATCGTTCAGTGATTGACAAACCATTTTTAGAGCAAGGGTAAAAGTCTCCTGGTTGGCCATTGATGGTGTATGCATCAGAATCATTTGGTACACCTCCTGTTCGAACGGCATCAGCCAGCACATCTTCCACATTCGCATTCCACCACTCGCCTACATATAACCCCGATATTAAATTGAAGGGTAGCGCTTTTAAAAGTTATTAACAGCACATCAGGCATATATCGATGATCTGATTAATAAAAGTGGTATAGGTCTGAATCTTTACAGCATGAGCCCACCCAAAAAAATACAAGATATCAAAACACATTAGAAACGGCCATCAGACGATCAAAACAAGACCACAGACAGAACTAAACCAAAAAAATAATCAGCCACCTATCAAAAACATGAAGGAATGGTCTACTAGACAAGGACATGATTATCCCCTGCCAATCTTTACATAAAACTAAAATTTTATCAGAAAAAAAAATCTTTTTGTTTGAATCTTTTTAAAAACGAAATGCTTGAATCAGGGATAAACTTGACCAGAGAAGTGGGGTATCCATCATTACAAGGGAGACCAGGCATATATTGTTAATGCTAAGAAATAATATTTCTATTAAAACAAAAGCATTTTCTTCAATATTTTTGGAATTAGGCTATCTTAACATAATTTTTTAATCTTTTCATTGATAAAGAGTTATAAGATTCCTCTCAAGTTTTGGAAATGTTAAAATGTATACTTCATTAGTTACCTGAGTATAAATAAGGGTCTCAGATCAAAGCACTTGACCGAGCACCCAGAGTACCGTTTTTTTATCACCCTTTGCAAAAATAAATAGGTAGATATGTGAAAAGGCTACTGACCTAAAATAATAGGAATCTCAGCATCTGGTTTTGGAAAGGGATAGTCCTTTCCAGCCCGGGGCAAAATAACCAGTGCTCCATGCACAGTAGCTCTCAGATATGTGATATGTGCATGCCACCATAACGTTCCTTCCTGTCCCGTGATTGTAAAATTGTGAATGAATTTATTGCCAGGTGTAATGGGGCACTGCGTTATGTAGGCTGGTCCATCTGCCCAGCAGGATTTCAGCTGCCTTACTCCATGCCTGAAAAATTATATGAAAATTAATCCCAACTACAAAAAATTCTCCACAATTTTATTATAAATGCAAACTTCAATATGATTTGAAGATAGAGAGTTTCTGTTACCAATGCAGGGTGACATTATATGGCCCGTTATTGTTCACTTCTACAATTAGATTATCGCCTTCATGAACGTATATAGTTGGGCCTGGATACTGCCCATTCACTGTTAACATCGTCTTGGTGTTACACAATCTTGTCACGCTCTGAGTTTCAACCTGCAAACACCAACAATCATTACATCAAACTATAACAATCATTACATCAAAATTTTAATATAATGCCTAGAGTTTGGAGGATTCTAGAAAAATTCTCACATTGAATTTGTATCGGACAATGGTAGCAGAAGCTGCCAATGGTGCTACAAAGATTAAACACAGAAGAGAAACTAATTTCATCATACTTGAAAACCTTGCCATGATTAATTCTTTTTCTTGCTTTGCTATGCAATCTTCAAAGCTCGCCAGCTTATTTATACATGTAACATGATCAATGAGAAGGGAAGAAGTTTAAGTTAGGTTTGGGATTGCAAATCACTGGCGAGAATAATTTCATAAAATATTTAGAAAGCCAGCTGGATTGGATTGAGAAATGTGGATCTTTGGGTGGATTAGATTGAATTGGATTGAGCGATGTGGCCGTCGGCAGCACGTAAACGCGTGTGGCATATATCTTACTAAAGCCGTTTTGGGCGGAAGTCAATTTCCATCCTCATTACTCCTTCAAAGATTCACATAAATCTCTTAACTGCTTAGTATTGCATTAGATTTTGTGGATGGAATTTTTCCTTGTTTATGGAAACTTGAGAGCCAAACTAGTGGAGCAAACAGTTTGTAATTAAATGTTCAAAGGTCAACGTATTGACAAACACACATAGTGAACTGGTTAGGTCGGCTGCAAATTGAGTGGCGTTGAAAACTGATATTTGTGTGAAATACGAAACTTAATTTCCAACTCATCGGCCTATATTAGGCATGGCAAAGTCGTACATAATTTAGGTGCAGTAAATCTCTTGGCACTCTCCTCTCTCGGGCTTCACGGTTTAAGAGAAATACTATTTAATTATTTTTATTTTTTTGTCAATTTATAATTTGTTTTTAATTAAAGTAAGTGGAAAAGGGTCCCAATCCGTTACCAATCAGACAAGCTATATCAGAACAAAGAAAGAACATTCTTGTAACTCGACAACAAAACTGCATAGTTGAATCAGATCAAGACAAATTCACGAATAGACATCATAATTGGGACAACCCAATGGAACAATTGGAGATTTCTATGTCACAAAAGAATGGTTCTTTTTCTTTCGCCTTAATAAGTCCGTGCAAAAAATCATTTTCAGGAGAAACAAGGGGAGTGGTTTTGGCATAACTCTCAGAAGCACCTGCAGACTCTGAAAGATGAATTGCCAAACATAGAAGGGGAACCTAATAGTCCGAAGAGAGGGAATCCAAGACCAAGGAGGGACTAAGTCCCATACTTGAGAGAGTCCCCAACGGATTCAAAGGAACGTCAGTAGAATGCAGGAAAGGACCAACAAGATTAGGAGTAGTTGAGGTATGAGCAACACCAACCAAAGAAATAAGGTCAAGGTAAGCAACTCTCCATTATTGACATGGTAGAGAGCGACCCCATGAGGTTTGAACCTTGGTTGTTGAAACATAAATTATAATTATTTTTTTCTTTATATTATTATTTATATAGAATAAGAATTTAAGTTTAAAATTTGAATTACAAGTTTTCATAATTAATGTTTTATTAAGGTTTTCACTTTTTAAAATTATTATAGTAAAAGTTTACAAGACAGTTAAAAGTTGATGACAAATAATTTGACAAAATATTTAAATATCATAATCATCAAATCTCAAAATGAAAAAATGAGTCGACTACAATAATTTGGTGAAAAATATGCAGTATTACACAACACGCTATCCATCCACACCCTCAAGTACCTAACACCATTCCCATTCTTACAATAAAAACCCATCATAACCACAAGCATCCTTATTTCACAACTCTTTGCTCCTACAATCCTCCAAATTCTTCAACACAATGTCATGAATGAGTTCTTTGTCCTTTGTAACCCTATGCCAAATGTAATCTTGAAAAGAAGGAATCAAAACATTAAAAACCTCCAAAGATCATCAATATAGGACACTAACAAATTCTTTACTACTTTATTCACATCTATACAGAAATATTGACCTTGTACAATTCAAGATACACATCCCACAATTCTTTCTTAGACATCTTTAACTCATCTCGTGAAGTGTCCTGAAAAGTATTAGAGGTTCGTGAAGTGTCCTGAAAAGTATTAGAGGTGCATTCTAGAGAACTAATCAAAACATCATCCCATCTTAGCTAAGACTACACATCCTCCTTCACCAAATGATAAACAAGACATGCCATAACAACCCAATCCAAAATATTTTTCTCCAACTTGTAATGAAAATATTCAAGAGTGGAAGTACAAGAATGAATTAAGCTTGTATCTCCACTTCCTAGAGATCCGAGGATATCTCTCTCCCTCTCCATATCTATGATTGTGCATGTGTGTTTAAAAGAGAGAACATCCAAATTATAAAATAGTTAATTTCAAATATCAATCTAAAATAAAGCTTTTGAAAATTACTAAAATTTAAACACAAGTTCCTACAAACTAACTAACATGTGCATTCATTTCTAGTATCACTTGTGGCACATGATTGATACACATGACATGGACGTTGACCACTTCACATTAAACTCAAAGCATGCGACTTTATATATAGTCATTTCAAACCTATTGGACAAACCTTTCAATCTATATATCTTGAAACAACTAGAGGTAATGCACAAAGTTGGGAAAACAAAAATGGCCAAAAAAGTTATAAAATAAAATATTACATTTTAATTCTAGTATATTATAACAAGGATATGTTATGAATTGCAAATCCTAATCCATAACATGCTCACATTTAATTGTCTTAAAAAAACCAAAATTCTTAGTGTGCACTACTATTTTAACTCATGATGTGCGCATGATATAATGTATAAACATTTCATTAGAAGTTTCTTTGTAGTCCCACCCTTACACTTGATTTAGCTTAGATATGCTGGCCAAAGTTTTGGAGATACATGTAAGGTGCAAAGGATGAGCTTTTTATAAAATATAAAAAATAAATGTTGAGTGCACTACTAATCAAGTTTGTACATTTTAAGAAATTATTTTGAAAAATATTATAAAAATGTGAAGCTCTCTCTTTCTAATAATATATTTTTTCTACGATTCAACTACACTATGATTTTCATTTAAAATCAATTTTGCTAGTGTCTTAATTTTTATCAAAAAACTAACATATAGCTTTATGAACATAATTTTTTTATTTTCTTATATAATTTTATTTTTTTGTAATTCTACATTCTATTCTAGGAGAGAGACTAGTAGTTGTGTAAGCTAACTTTGTCAACATGTAGCCATTACATGAAATATCATAATACCTCCATTTTTTAAGAAATGTTGAATAGGCACTTATCTATTTACAATTAAGGTTTTCAGGTGTGACTCATCATGAAAATCATCAAAATAGTGTGTCTACTATGAAGTATTGTAAAAATGAATTATTAAATATTAGACCAAAAATTAATATAAAAACCCCTTGTAATTGAATAGAAAAATATCCTTAATTGTTAGTAGAATATAATTTTAAATTTTTAAATATAAATTGTATGCAACCTAAATAGACCAAATACCTATTAATAACCATAATTTTTTTTTTATCTCTAACTTTTATATCCAATATAAATGAACCAATAATTAAACACAAAAAATATTTGTTGTTATAGAAACAACACATTATTATTATATAAAGATAAGAGATATGGACAGGATCGAGAGAATGGAAGGAGCTAGGGTTTTGTCTAGTGATGGAGATGCAAGAGAAGATAAGGAGGGAGATGGTGATTCAAATTTTTATGTGGGGGCTTTTGGGCTTCTATTTTCTGGTGTGGTGTTGCCCCCATATTTGGCCTACCTTAAGTTTGAACTTCAAATCAGTCTTAGTGTTGAATGAAGGTCCAATGGGTGTATGCGTAAGTAATGAAGCGTGTTGTCCAAGGTCATTACTAGTCAAAATATGAAAATGGAAGATTTTTGAGAATTATCATAATTTGAGGAAAATCAGTTGACTGTCAGGATCTAAGTGCCATTTTGTATCATGTGGCCAACTTTCACCTGAAACCAGTTCATACTTTGTCATATCCTAAACTTTCAATTTTTGGTGTCTGTTTCTCCCAAATGATTAAAATATCTCATTTAAGGCTTCCTCATGATGTGTAAATAATTGTGTGGACCTTTTTCCCTTTCATTGACATGTGTTTTGAATTTCAGGACCTAACTCTCTACCGTTTGAAAGTTATGCCATTTTTCTTCAGCCAAAGCGATATATTTAAAATATTTAAATTATTTCTCAAATGATAATTTAATATTTTAAATTATTTCAACATGTTTGGTCATTTGCGATAATAAAATTGTCTTCAGACATCGATTGCATTCTTCCTTGATTCATTCTCAATGAAAAATGGTTTCCAAGGTGTAAAGGATAGCTCGTTAAAGCACAAGGTTAGAAATGCTCAGTTTTTGAGCATTCTTAACCTCGTTTCTCAACATTTTGTAAAAAAGGTTAGTAATTGAGCATTTCTAACCCATATTTCTAACTTTTAATGAAAAGGTTAGAAATGCTCACTTTTTGAGAATTTCTGACCTCATTTCTTAACCTCTCAAGTCCCACCTTGTCAGAAAGGTTAGAAATGCTCAAGAAATGAGCATTCTTAACCCTTTTTCATAAGATTTTTTTTTAAAAAAAGAGAGGAAAAGAAAGCTTCAAATAGTAGGATTATGAACATCATCAATGCACTGAAAGAAGCATGGACATACCTGAAATGGAATATGGATGCAAAGTGTGGAAGGCGTAGATTGTCAGAATGAATGAATGCCTTTAGCTGAGGTTGAGTTAATCTACCACGATATTCATCATAGCACAGAGGATCAAATAACTTTGTCAGGCGTGGAGTTGCAGCTGCTTGGAATGATTGATATGAAGAATATAGAGGCGTAGCTGCTGTTTTGAGGAAATGTACATAAATTGTTTTGGGAGATCACCACAGTCCACGTGATAATGCAACCATAAACAAGGCATTTACTCTTTGACAAGTCGCCACAAAGGAGGAGTATGTAACCGACAGATGCAAACCATGGCAGCCCAGACAACGCATTGAACTGTTTGACCAAATCGCATGGCAGATTTGAAGGTATCATGGGAGCATAGGGACTGCATAGACAACGCATGTAAACTGTTTGACATAATCTCTCAAAGAAACGTATCTTTGGCAGGCGTTAATCCCAGCACTATGTTCTCATGACATGCAGTGATGCACAGACAACGCATGTAAACTATTTGACTGAATTCTTCGTAGAAACGTATCTCATGGAAGGATGGTCTCATGAAATGCGATGATTGCAGGATATCCACAAAATGGATTTTGAAACAGGGTATTAGATCCATCAAAGCATAGCGATGCACATGTGTCATATGCTGCAGATCGTGGAGGCAACGTTATTTCTTTGTAGCCGTTTGAAAGAATCGTCGTGGACATGAATGCATCGTGGAAGCACAGACAATGAAACCATGCGAAGTGTTTGACACAGTTCCTCAGACAGATGTCATCTCAATCAACATAATGATAGTAGGGACCACACAAAATATATTGTCAAAGAGCTTTACAAACTTTGAAAGAACAGAAATCGATATGCTTGAAATCAATTCCACCACATTTACAAGTAATGGAGAGCATATTATGAATTTTGTCACGTTTATAGTTGGAAAATACTCTGACAGTCATGTCTGCAAAACGTCGAAGCATAGTCAAGGCACAAGAATCAATTCAGAAAGATGTTTTCACATGGAATGCGATGATTGCAGGATGTGTCCAAAATTTGTGTGTTGAAAACGACTAAAAGGACCATCGCGGATTCTGCAAATATGGAGTCATAGCCAATGTGCATGAATTGTTTGACAAAATCGTTCAAAGATATGTCATTTTGAATTGAAATGATTGTAGATTATAAAAAACAAACAAAAAAGATTTAAGGTGGAATGAGCATTGTCGGTACTCCAACTAGTTGAATGCATTGCATATATAGTTGGTCAATGGATGCTCTTGGTTGGCCTTCATGCCCATGGCGGTGACCTTGAGGACACAATAAATCTTATGATTATGATATCTATCAAGTTCGTGGATAATATGTGGGTGTGTTCTTGATGCATGCAGATGTAATAGAACAATACGGTTTTATCGAATATTGAAGCTGCAAATGCCCACGAATATAAATTTGGAACCATGGATGAGGCACACAAATTGTTTGCTAGACTACTTTAAGGGAATGTCATAACATGGAATACAATGAATTGGCAATGTTGGAGGTCACTACAAAATATGATATGGATTGGGTGGGATAGCATATTTATCAAGTCCTATTTTACTTACCTCTTTGGAATTCAAGGCATTGGTGATGATGTTTATGGCAATCAACAATGGGATGTTCAGAAAGGAGGACATCCAGACCTTCAAAATGTTTTTGAATTGGTTCATAAAGAAGAGGAGTTGCTTGATAGATTCAATTAGAGTGTATGTTCACAAAGATCAAGTTGTTATCAATAAGGTCTCATGGAATGCCATGGGTGCAACATATGTACAGAACTGGGTTAGTTGACAGAAAACTTTGAAGAGACATTACCTCATGGACTGCAATGAGTGCAGTGTGTGCACAAAATGGATTTTGCAAGGAAGCTCTCAAAATTATTTAATTAATGCAGCTCAACATTATAAGCTTTGTTTGTGTTCTAAGCGGTGAATGTGAGTTGTATATGTTTTAATCACATAAACTATAACACTTATGTAATTGATCAGCGAAATCATAAGAAGTTCTTTGACAAAATGAATCGAAAATATGTTATGTCCAGAAATGTTAGGCTCTATGACTCCAAGGAAGTGTAGGTGCTGACCATGAAGGATATCTAGCTAATGCAATTGGAATGTGTGCTTTTGGAGGGCAAATGACTGCTTTATTTCGACAAGCAATGCACTAATGTATAGATATGTTGTGATCTCAAATGGTTAGATGGCGAGATGATGAAAACTTCAGATGAAGTAGATAGAGATGGAGAAGTGCCTCAACATAGCTTATGACTTGGTTCTTCATCAAAATTACAAGTTTGAATTTGTATTATTGTAAAAAAGGTTAGAAAGTTGACTTCTTCTGTGCATAAAAGTGTAGATTACTAACTCATTGAAATTTATGCAGAAAAGAGTTAGTTATCAACCCAGAATTGAAGTTGGTTATAAGGTAGTTATCATACAAGCCTATAAATAGAAGGCTATTTGTAATGTGAAGGAGGACTTTTACAGAGGGGAAAACTCTGCTGGAATTCTAGGAGAAACTTGTCATGATATTTTGATTTGCATTATGTATAGAAAGGATTTTGGACTTGTATATTTCCAAAAGGATAATGAAGAATATGTCTTAGTTCGTGTGTTCTAAAAGTATTCATGTATTATCATTGCTGATTTCTCGTATGTTAAATTGGTAGTCTTTTTATGCATATGTGATTTGTACAATTTATGTGATGATGCACAAGCAACCTTTGGTATCTCAGTTTGAATGTGTTGAAGTATCTTATCTCTCCGTATGTTGAGATTTGTAATTCTACTTTATCGTCATCTCATGGCTAAGCATATTACCTTATAAACCCCCTTGTAATTTGTTGCTAATGTTGAGAAATCTCAGTTGATGGTTGTATGTCTATTGCTGGGGTTTCTATCTTTATTTCTTTTTAGCTTTATGTTTCCTCCTTTATGTACTTTCAGGTTAAAAGTACACAAAATCCTACACAAAATCCTAAATACCCCTATCATACGAGGGAGCTGCCCTCTCAAACGCAGAGGAAGATTGTAGTTTCACTTCAATCTCTCCAACTGTTGGAACGGTTGTCATTGCTCAGTGGGAAAACAGGGTCGATTTCAGGTAAATGACCGCAGTGACAAATATGTTTACCAACATGTGGTAATGGAGGCTTGGCCATTTTCTGTCGATAGGTATGGGTCTATTTTTGCCCTGCCTTTCATGATTCTTTTTGGGTGGAGGTTTGTTGACGTGTGGTCTATCTGGCCTTTGTCTTGGTGGGTGGGTGGTCTCTTTTTGCTAGGTGGTTGTGTTCTTATCCTCCACTCATCTTCCTTGGTTGCCTGGGCCCTAAGGATTTTAGGGGTGCTTCCTCTATGATGCATCCTGCCACCGCGTGAGGATGCTCTTCCTCCTTGCCTCCTTGTTTCTATGGGTTCTAGGTTTGGTGTGCTGGTCCCCACATTTTTTGTGCATGGTCTATGCCATCTCTATGGCTTTGTCACTTCCCCTCTCCTAATGCCCTTGCTTCCTACCTTTGGCATTAGATATTTGTGGCTTCAGAGGTTTTTGTGTTTCTCTTCCTGGGTTAGGGGTTTGAAGTCACTCTTCTATGTGGCTACATGGGAATTTGTTTGTCTGCAAGATGAGGGTAGGTTGTTGAACATTGTGAGGCCTCTGCACATGGATGTTTTCTGGTTGCTGGTTAAGGCCGTTCCTTTCTGGTGGTTTCAATCCTTGGCTACTGCAGCTATGATGTGGGTTGCAGCCCCTTTTTCTTGTGTCATGTTGTGTGGGACCCCTTTTCTTAGTCTTGTTGGCCCTTTGGAGGGAGGCTTCTTATCTATGGTGGGTGGCATCCGTTGGTGCTTTGGTTTTCCTTGGTGTAGTTGCTTTTCCTTTCATTTCACGAGCCTATCTTTTAGATCTCCCTTCCTATTTTGTTTGGAATTTAAAAGTGTCTTTAACTATGCTCCTTCAAGTGGGCCTTAAATTTTTGGTTTGCACTAAGATTTACTCTGATGGTGGGAGTTTGTGGGGAGTTATGTTTGTCCTTTGTGATGGTGACGTCTTTTCTGGTGGTAGCTTTCTTTGTGTTTTGAGGTGTGGACTTCGGATGGATGCCGAGGGCTAGTCACCTTGTGGGTGCTCAATCAGAGATGACTTTGTTTCTAGTGTACTTGCTACAGTGTTGTGTTCTTACTAATTTTGGAGATTGGTGCCATTATGGAGGACTTCTATTTTTTCCCCTTCCTTCCTCTGTCACTTTCTGTGCCTTTCTCATTTTCTTTCAATGAATGTTTTTCGAAAGGGTGCTATTTATGAGAAAAGGTTTTGGGGTGCCTTTCAAAACCAAGGGTTGTGTGGATCTTTGTTGCAAGTTTTGACAAAGATCATTCAATGGACAATGGATCTATAGAGGAGATTTGGGGTGGATCTTTTGAGGTGGTCCATGCTATAGTGTCTATAGTGGTTTTATCTTGGATGGGTTTGGGCTTTATGCCTTTCTCCCATTCTATGAATAACGTTGTTCATAGTGGTTTTGTAGGTAAAAGGTTTTGGGATGCCTTTTAAAACTTGATGTTTGCGTTCTTCTCCCTTGACTGCATTGCTCCAAGGCAAGGGGTTTCCATTGGTAGATGGTTTGGGGTTCTCCTAAACCCCTCTATTGGAACTCTTTCCTATTGTTTGATGCTCTAGTCAAAAGTATCCTTTTAAAAAAGGGGCCCCTTTTTGTTTGTTGTGTTCTTGGGGATCTCATTGCTTGTGAGTTCCCCCTTGTGCGCTTGTATTGCATATATGTATTGGTAATAGGCCTATCCTATCTTTTATCTAATCAAAAAACATTATTATATAAAATACAACTTGTATCCAAAAAAATGGACCAATAGTTGAACACTAAAACCTCTTGACAATCATTTACATTCAATGGAATAATACAAGGTATTTATTGTGCTCACATTTTTTATTTTTGATAGGAAAAATTATTGATATGAAATACTTCAATGAATATATATTGCTACCCCAATAGTTGTACACATAGGAATAGTATTTTTTTCTTCATCACAACAATACTTGCTTCAATGAGCATCTTATTTTATTAAATGAACATCTTATTTTATATAAATGACATACTTATAATGGATAGCTATGATATTGTTTTTAAAATCCAAATATTATCTATTTTACTTGTTAATGAACATCTTTATGTATTATATATATAAAATTCATAAGCTCTCATGTGTTCAAATATGTGTCCATTTTGACCAATATTCGGTTATTTTTTCATTTATATGGACTATTTATTTACAATATATAGTATAAATATGTGGCAAGTTTGGATTTCATAAGCACAAGTGCATGTACAAAAATTGGAACCAATACAATTACTAGATCCTCTCCCCTATAAACATTTTAAAAAATTATTTTTTTTTCAAAATAAAGGGGCAAGCATACTCAATTTTTTTTTTTCAAAATATGTACTTTAAAATTTAGTTAAAATTATTATATTCATTTAAAATTTAGCAAAATATTTTTTGTGAACTATATGATATTTTTTAAATTTCTAACTAATTTTTTTTTTATAAAACACATTTAAATAGATAACATTTTTTGTACTATCATGTCAATTTCTATATACAATATGATCAAAAATTGTCACTAGCACTAAATTATGATATTGAGATTGGATTTCTTCTTATGGTGCAAGAGTGCAGTTTTTTGTGAAATCAACAACTAATAGTACAGTTCCAATTGGAAACGTGTTCTTGCATATACGAAGTTGTCTATCAAGCCATTGCGCATGTTCGAAGTGTTTCACATAATTAAAAAAAATATTACTTTCAAATTCTTTGATAAATGCATGCACACTAATTTTTTTTAGCGATCAAATCTACACGTTTTCTAACCTTTCTATCCTTTAGAGAATTCTCAAAAAAGTTAAATCTTTTGACATCAACAATTTTTTTGTCCAAAATTGTTTGATATATCTTCATGCAAATATTCACCTAATAATGAAAAATTGCCACATATATCGTAATGACCAAAAAATACATGCATTTGCAATAAATATTGCTCATTAGATGGTATTAAAAAAACCTACTACAAGCTCCTTGATAGTTTGAAGTGGTATATAAATACCACATTCCTATAGAAACAAGAGATTCTTTGCTTATTACATTTTACATACCATGGTTTACATTTCTCAGATGATATTTGACTAATGCATACATTTGCTAACACAAGAATTATCTAAGAAATTTTTATAAAATTCAGTTTTGAATCATATCTAAAAGATGTTTTGGATGAGTCTAATCACAATTTTTTGAGCCCACTCTTAAAATAAAAAAATCTCTAGCATTAGATGACACTCTTGTATTATCATGGTAATATTTCTCAATCTTGGGAGTCTATCACTAAAACTCTAACAATGATATCAGATTTCCACAATCCATTGCTTAATATATCTCACACTTTCTGGATTAGATTGTGTAGCAGCATTTTGTATCAACGTTTCGGATCACACTTTGTGATCCTTCATCAGGATGCTAGAGAGCTAAGAACATAAAATGATAAGTTGCAAACCAGTCATTTTATGTTCTTAGCTCTCTAGTATACTGATGAAGGATCACAGAGTGTGATCCGAAACGTTGATACAAAAATTTCCAACAATGGTTAATTGGATCATTTTTAATGGTAACTCTTCTCTTGGTTGGTCTTGCCAAATTTTTATGATGTAAATTCAAATATCTACTAATGTTACTTAACATTCTCTTATTTGAAGTTTTTTTTTCAACTATAGCATTTGTTATAACTCATCGTGCAACATTCTTATCATTAGATTGACTTATTTTTCAATAGAATCAATGGCACTAGCAATTGTAGATATTGTTGGAGATTGTTAGACTTGCATGAATAATGTTGTCACTGATGTCAAACCTGCTATTCAGTTTGGGTCGTACAATGTATGTAGTTTGGATATTAGTCTGGATGTTATAGATGTTATGAATGTTGTATGTAGTCAATATTGTTGTTTTGGCCAGAAGTCATTATGTAGTGTGATAAAGGTAATATGTTATGGACAACTCTAGACGATGAGTTTTGAGGTTTCCTAGAGTTCTCACTAATCTCGAAATCTTGATGTCAGGAGTTCTCATTAATCTTGGTATCAGTTATGTGTCCCAATGTTAGCTGCTTCAGTAATTGTCAGAAGTATCTTTTTGAGTTTCGTGTTGTGTTTTTTCTTGGTACATGAGGAATCTACTTTTTGGAGATATTGAGCTTGATTTTATGATAAAAGGTCAATATTCTTGGGTCTGAATGACCTTGCCCCATTTCGGAAATCTCAATGTATGCAATGGTAATCGGAGTATATAAAGAAAACATGTAGAAGTCTTGCAGTGACCGACATGATCAAATTGGTAACGTGTTGGGCTTGGTTGACATGCTATTTTAAATTTGTGTCCTCTATTATATATAATATACATATGTAGTAGCATATGCAAGGAGAAATAGAAGAATAGATTGTGTGTGAAGTTGTGTTGTGCAAAAGTTGGTAGCGAAGATAGCAGTGTGTGAAGTATGTGCCGCGAATAGAAAAACCAGACAGTGTTGCAATGGTGTTGTAGTACTTTAACTAGACCTGCTGCAGGACAGTTGTGCAAAGATCTCTAACCGGATCTTCTGTAGGATTTGAGAATTGTAATTTGAGATTAACCTTAGAATTGATCCCATGCATTTGGAGATGCTATCTCATTTATTTCAACCCTTTTACTTGCGGTAAGCATTCCAACAGTTAGCCATCTCTTTGTTGTATCTACAGTGAGTAGTCCGGTAGTGAGCCATTTTCGTAATCTAGCAGTGAGCCACCCAATAAGTGAGCCATCCCTCTTTGTAAACACAAATATAACTAGTTATATTCTCTTGAGAGTTAAAACTCTCTATTGGTTTTCCCATTTGGGTTTTCCACATATAAAATTTGGTGTTTATCTTGTGGTTGTGTCCTTCATGTTTAATCTGCATTAACTGCTTTATAGATCAGTCAAGTTTGTTTGATATTTAAGTGGAAGTTTATAATGGTAAAGCAAATTTTTAATCTCTGGGAATACTGATTCACCCCCCCTCTCAGTATTATGGCGCTTTCAACCTAACCAACAATTGGTATTAGAGCCTTTGTCCCCTGCTTGAAAAACTTAACCAATTGAGGGACATCCATTTTGATTGAGTCATGGAACCTATATGTTGGGCAAAATATTTTTAGATGGATGAAGATTTGAAGACAACTGATGAAGATTTGAAAAGCGTTGAATCAAAGAATGAAGAATTGAAGGAGAATGTGAAGATGGAAAATGAATGTAGGTAGAAGCTAAGAGAGCAAATTGAGAAGTTCAAATTGAGGCCTAAGGAGGTTAACAATCAATTGAAACAGGTAAATGAGACTATCAAAGATTTGTTGCAGAAGATTGAAGAAAAAGACAAGTCAGAACAATTCTTGAAAGAGACAATAAAGAAGAAATCTAGAGAATGTGAAAATCTTGAACAAGAAGTGAAGAATTTGAAGGCAGAGAATAAGATCCTTGACAATAGTAGTTAATTAAGACAAAATCGGACTTGGCTCTCAACCTGGTATGTGTTGAGATTAGAATGGTAAAGAAGAAAACAAAGAAGTTAAAGCTAAAGAAGAGAAAAAGTCAAAATATGAGAAGATATCCTAGAATAAAAAATAAAATGCAAGAGCACCGCTTTGATAGCCTAATGCACAAAGGTACCCATATTTTAATGGCTATTATTTTTAATGTAATAAATTTGGACACAAGGCAACAAATTGTAGAAGCATTCAGTGTTATAGTTGCAAGATGTTTAGACATAAAGCAATTCTTTGTAGAAATCATGTTTGTTGGAAAGAGACACTGCATAAGTGTATGGGAGTTGTCATTGATGGCAACCCAGCTCAAAGATTCCATCCAGACTATTTAGATTCATCCTACCGAAAGTATGAAATCCAATTTTGCTTAAGTCTGGAATGTGGAACAAAGTATTTGATAGTATGAGAGTATCGAGTATAACTTCACTTTGGTTGCACATTTTTCTTTGTGATGATTTAGGTAGTTGGTGGGATGTTTTAAGTATCTTATTCTAGAATCTTAGCCTCTGGTGTTGTCTTTCATGCATGGTTGAAGATCTGGTATTCGACATTTCGGGAAGAACAATGCTATTTGGTCGACTAGTCATGTAACGTATTGTGCAGAATTATTGGAATATTTTGATGATTGATTTTATGTTCAAGGTTGCTTGGCCGACATGTGAGAAGAGTGTAGTCAAATTTTTTTGGTTTTCATATGCATTGGTGATTTGATTGAGCTGACACATTTCATATTTTTCAAATTTTCTTGAAGTTGACTTGTTGAGCTAAATTCATGTTGCAAATATATATAAGAGATTAAAAAGTTCATTTTGAATACCAAAGAATGTGAAAGTGGTGTGTATGTGTGATTGTGTGTAGTTCTACATGTGTAATTGAAGGACTTTTACTCCGGATTAATGTAGATCAGCAGAACAGAACAGTGAGTCTCAGAGCAGTGAGACAATTATATTTTTTGCTTAAACAAAAACTACCCCAAGCATTTATAGATGCTAATTTATAGTTCAATCTTGTTGTTGCCTTTTATAATTCCTTTGTAAGACAATGAGCCTTCTGGGGTTGTATCCCTTAATGTAATTTGAGTAGTTAGCTCTAGGTAGTGTGCCTGAATGCATGTGCATTCCTTGTAAACTTTTCACATACTTCTAACAAAGTGTTGTCTTACTATGGATATTTCCACCACGATTTTTGTCTGGACCGGTTTTTCCATGTACAGACTCTTGATGTTATGGTGGTACTTTTGTGTGTGTTTTTCTTATGCTTATCTCTCTTATTTATTTGCATTAAATGGTTTAAAGAACTGGTTAAAAAGTAAAAGTTGCATAACACTAATTCACCCCCCCCTCCCTCCCCCCACCTCTTAGTGTTCATTGATTCCAACAATTGGTATTAGAGCCCAGTTTCTCGGAGGAATCGTAACAACTTGAGGAAGATCTGGGAAGGTGAATCAATAAATACTGGTAGTCTTAGAAAGTAGCTGGTTGTTTCTCTTGAAGATCTTGATCATGCAAAAGATGAGAACTAGCAAGTGAAAGAAAATTTCAAAGATGTTGAAGAATACATTGAAATATTGAAAGATTAGTTGAACAAGTCAAGGGAAAAGAGAAAGGAGCTTGTTGATCAGCTTAAGCAGAAAGAAATTCATAGCATTGATGAAGCAGTCTTGAAGGAGAAGATAGAAAAATGTAAAAGACTTGCTAGAGCTAATATAGTCCAGAAGAATGAAATGGAAGCCATTGTGATGAGAGTGACAAAAGAGATTGAAGAAAGGAAGAAGAATGAGGAGAAGCTTGCTCAGTCATTAAAAGACAAATATATAGAAAGTTGAAGACTTGAGAGTGAGAATGGACAACTGAAGCTTGACCCGCAAGATGCTAGACAACATGAGGAAGATATTGAAAGGCATATCATTCTTATTAGATATGATCTTGATGTTGTAAATAAGTATAAGGAGAAGTTCTGGGCTATCTCAACCAAGTTTGATGAGATGCTTGTCAGTTAGAAGAATCCAAATAATATACAATGTCTTAGATATGAGAAAGGAGAAAGCTCTGGATTTGGTCAAAGCAATCCTAAGACTCAATAGCAGAAGATCAACTCAAGAAAGCCTCCAGTAAGACAACCCAATGCTCATAAATTCAATGGTAACTATTTTTTTTGCAATAAATTTGATCATATGGCTAGTCAGTGTAAAAATAGAATGAACAATAATGGTCCATCTTTTACCGGTCAATGCGTCAAATGCAATAAGTATGGCCATAAGGCAAATGTATGCAAAAGTGTGATGAATAAATTTTAGAATAGGATAAATGTTAGATGCTATGCTTGTGGAAGATTTGGACATATTGCTAATCGATGAAGATCAAGGACAAATCAAGGAAATTTCAAAACTAATCAGAGGAACAATGTTGTTTGCTATAATTGCAACAAATCTGGTCACATCGCTAAGTTTTGCAGAAGCAAGAATGTAAACAAGAAGGCTCCGAAAGATAAGAACAAGAATGAGAAGCCAGATCAGAAGGGTAAATCAAAATCTAAAGAGATCAAAAATCAAATGCAGAAGACATGGGTGAGAAAGAGTGATTCAGATGCATGAAGTGGATTTGCACCGGATTTAGGCACTGCAAATTCCTTTGGGAATTAGATTATAGTCTTTGGCTTAAGGGGATTTTTCATGCCAATCCAATTCTCCATACCAGATGTTGGTGCTGGATGATCAATAGTATGTTGGAAGCTATATTTTGATGATGTAGATGTCCATGATGCATTTCTGGAAGATTTGAGCCGAACTAAAGGTCCACAGAAGAGAACTTTGTGAACGAAGGGTATACGAAAGAGTTAGGGCTAAGAGAATTTATTATACCTAAAATTTAGGTATGTAATGGATAAAAAGTGACCCAACCTCTCATTTATCACTTTACATTCGAAGTAAGAAAGAAGTAGAGCACGACAAAGGTGATTTTGCTGAGATTCCAAAACGAAAGAGAGATTTGTCAAAGAGATCTTGCGTCTGGTTGAAGATTGAAAAGGTATTTCTCTGAGTTATAACTTTTTCAATTTGAAACCTAATTTTTTTTCATATGGCATCGACTGGTGTTGTGACCCCACTAGTAGTTGATGTAACTGAATGAGCTAGACCAAACTTCAAGAAGCACCCCTACAAGTTGATGGAAGATGATCTGAACAAGGCATTTTCATCGGTTCCATATGGAGTTTTATATGTGGAGGACATTAGGGTTTACAGTAACTATAATTTTTAGGAGCTTGGGAATGCCCAAATGTTGAAACTTTACATAGATCATATGATTTACGAGATGGGAAACTCAAAACCAAAATTCAAAATGCTTGATGAAAATGATTTTGCACAGTTTGTGAATTTTCTAGTTTTTTATGAACATAAGTGGGTTTGATATATCTCGAGTATAATGCATGACGAGTTCATGTGGATTGAAAAACCACAAAAGATCACCAAGATAGCAATCAAGGTTGCGACCTATCTGAATTCGATTGGTGAGGTACCTAGTCTAAGAAATGTGAAAAACTAGATAGTAGTGAAGGATCTGGTTCCCAATTTGACAAGAGAGCAATGACCATCAATGCTATAATTGAATATGATGTTAGATTTGCATCAATGGTGACAAGATACAAAGTCTATTAATCCAACCAAGATAATTTAGTATCCGGTACGACCATCTATGTTGCCTACCAAATCTTGAAGGAAGGTAAGATGTATGACTTGTGTACAACAAGATAATTCAGTATCCGGATTACTTGTGTAGGAATTTTGTTCAATGATGTTGCCTACCGGTGTGAAGGGTGATCAGTGAGCTTTGATCATTAACGCAATCATCAACCCTGTAGTGAGGTATGTTTCCTATGGCGTCTCTTATAAAATTTATTTCAAAAATAGGGAAGGCGCCACCTTGGCTATTGCAGTGTATATGGCACATATGCTTATGTTGAAGAACAAATCATTGGACTTGTGTGAATTGCTGAAAGAATTATTGTTGGAAAACATTAAGATGACAAAAGAGAAGAATCATGCTTTCTAGTTTGGGTCATTACTTGTGAGTTTGGTTATGTAATATTTGGAATATGTTTTGGCAAAAGATAATGTTATATGGGAGTTTGGTGTTCCAATTGCAAGGCAAATATTTCTAGATATTTGAATAGTCTAGCTAACAAAGAGGAAGTTTGCAATGTCTATTTCAAATCATTTGTGGACATGTAGAGTGTTGGTGTAGTTTGTGTATCTTTCTCTTCTGATTCTGGAGATTCGTCTTCTAGAAAGAAGAAAATGAAGAAATTTTTTCTTGTCAGTCTTTCTAAGCCAAAGAGAAGCAAGGTAGAAGATGTTGTGGTAATTAATGATTTGGAATCACCTGTAGCTAAAGGAGATTTAGAAGTTGCAGAGCAGGAGGTTGGAGATTCAGATGATGAGACTAATTTGCTAAAATTGATTGATAGCATGGATGGAATCAAGAAGATTGGTGTGAAATGGTTGACTTCAATTGATTCAGACAAAATTGAGAGCATTCTTATGAAGAATTTAATCTGAAAGAACATGATCCCTGAAAATATCTGTAATCTACTTCCGGTCTCTTTGAATGAGGTTCTGAAAGAAGGAATGTTTGAGTAGTCGGTTAAGGAAAAAGGTCTAGAAATGTAGAATCTGTTGAATGAATGTATTGATGTACAAAAGTACTTATCATCATGTATGGAGGAGTTGAGGGACTATATATGCAGTGCTAGAAGAATTTATAGATATTGTATCTCTTGGCTAGAAGCTACAGTGAAACACAAAAGTATGATTGATGTTATAGAAGATGTGTTAGGGTTTCAAGCAGATCCGAAGTAAATATGAACTAACAATTATATGCAGATATAAATGCAAAAGATAAAGGAATAAAACAGGACACAGATAACACAGAGATTTAACGTGGTTCACCCAGAATGGGTTACGCCCACCATACATAGTCGTCCAATCTTTCTTATTATCCAGCAAAAATAGTACATCAACATCACAATGCCTTAAGCATCCCAACCGCTTATAACATGTGTTTTTAGGGCACCAAACAAAGTCGGCCTTTTTAGGGTTTTATTACAATGCCGGTTTTCATCAACAAAAAACATCCAAATTTTTTTTCCTCGAGGGTTGCCACCCCTGAACCCTCGCCGTGGGCTACCGCCCACGTTCCTGGGGACCGACCCCGGACCCCGACGAGGATACATTTTGAGTGTATAGTACTTTGTTGATCAGTTACCACATATCAACAATCTCCCACTTGGAGACTGATCAGGCTCCACACCAAACAATCTCCTCCTTGGAGACTGATACTAGACAAAACCACTATATTGGCAACATCTGCTAGATAAAACACTTGGACTTGACTGGTATAAATTCCACAATTATCAATCAAGAAGACCAATAGAAACTGATGAAGAAATCAGCTTCTCATGTGGAACTGCCTTAGTGAACATATCGACAGGATTCTCACTTGTGTGAATATTCTCAAGTCGTAACTGACCCTCCTCCAAAACAGTCTAGCTGAAGTGGTACCTGAGCTGGATGTGCTTTGTCCTTGAATGAAAAGCAGAGTTCTTCGCAAGATGAATGGAACTCTGGCTATCAATATACAATGGGCGATCCTCTTGTGTCTAACCCAATTCCTCCAGAAAACATTGTAACCAAATCATCTCCTTGCTGGCTTCTGTAGCAACAACATACTCAACTTCAGTGGTTAAAAGTGCAACAACCTTTTGTAGCCTAGAACTCCAACTGACTGCAATTCCCCCTATAGTAAAAACATACCCTATAGTACTCCTCCGTGAATCAATATCACCTGCCAGATCAGAGTCAACAAATCTACTCATAGTAGTATTAGATCCTTTGAAACATAATGCCTTCCTAGTAGTTCCTTTTAAATACCGAAGAATCCATTTCACAGCATTCCAATGTTCCATACCCGGATTACTCATAAACCTGCTCACAACTCCCACTGCATGTGCAATATACCCAGATATGTGCTGAGTGTATAGTACTTTGTTGATCAGTCACCACATATCAACAAGATGAACTGACAAATCTACAAGTCTTTTGATTTTGTAAATGATAAGAATGGTGAGAAAAGGAAAAGAGTTAATTCTCTTCAATCTAAGCTCTCATTGTTGCAAAGGAAAAAAGAAGAATTTGTGATCATGTTTTGGAAAGTTAAGGAGATTGTTGAAGCTAAGCTATAGCATTTTTCAACATTGCTTGAGAATGCAATCAAAGATGAGTAGAATCCATTTTCTTTGAATAGGTTTTCAAATTTAGTCGATTTATTGGTTGAGTGCAAAAGTATTTCAGTAAGTATCAAACTGGCTATACATTCTTGGGAAGTTCTTCTTTTGGATCTAAAAGAAAAATACAAGTTTATATTTCCAAAGAAGAGAAGCTGAAAGTTTTGGTGTAATATTTAAGTTTTGACATTTTGGGTTGTATATATATGTTCTTTCATTCTTTCTTTCTAGCATCCTTTGTCCTTGATGTCAAAAGGGGGAGAAAGGAATATAGATTTGAGGAGTTTCATGAGTAAGGGGGAGTTGTGCATAGTTATGTCTTGCATATTTTTTGCCATAAATGACAAATGGGGAGATTGTTGGAGATTATTAGACTTGTGTGAAGAATGTTGTCATTGACATCAAACCTGCTATCTGGTTTGGGATAGACAGTGTATGCAGTCTAGATATTAGTTCGAATGTTATGAATATTGTATACAGTCAATATTGTTATTTTGGTTAGACATCATTATGTAGTGCGATAAAGGTAATATGTTATGGACAACTCTGGATGATGAGTTTTGAGGTTTCCTCGTGTTAGGAGTTCTCATTGATCTCTGTATCAGTTATGCGTCCCAATGTTAGCTACTCCAATAGTTTTCAAAAGTATCTTTTTGAGATTTGTGTTGTGGTTTTTCTTGGTACACGAGGAGTCTACATTTTGGAGATATTGAGCTTGATTTTGTGATAATGGGTCAATATTCTTGGGTCTGGATGACGCTGTCACATTTCGGTAATCTTAGTGTATGCATTGGCAAGTGGAGTATGTAAAGGAGGCATGTAGAAGTCTTGCGGAGGTCGACATGAGAATATTGGTAACATGTTGGGCTTGGCGGACACACTATTTTAAATTTGTATCCTTCGGTGTGTGTGTGTGTGTGTATATATATATATATATATATATATATATATATATATATGTAGTAGAATATGCAAGGGGAAATAGAAGAATAGACTAAGTGTGTAAAGGTGTGTTGTGTGAAAGTTGGCAGTGAAGATAGTAGTGTGTGAAGTACATGTTGCAAACAAAAAAAAAAGACAATGTTGTAGTGGTGTTATTGTCCTTTTTAACAAGACCTATTGTAGGACAGTTGTGTAGAGATCTCTAACCGGATCTGCTATAGGATTTGAGATTTGTAATATGAGCTTAACCTAAGAACTAATCCCATGCATTTGGAAATGCTATCCCATTCAGTTCAACCCTTGTACTTGTAGTAAGCATTCCAACTGTTAGCCATCTCTTTGTTATTACTATAGTGAGCAGTCTGATAGTGAGCTTTTTTTGTAATCTGATAGCGAGCCATCATCTTTGTAAACACAAATATAACTAGTTATATTCTCTTGAGAGTTAACACTCTCTATGGTTTTTCCCATTTGGGTTTTCCATGTATAAAATCCAGTGTTTATCTTGTGGTTGTGTCCTTCATGTTTATTCTACATAACTATTTTATATCAATCAAGTTTGTTTGATCTTTAAGTGGAGGGTTATAATGGTAACGAAAAGTTTTAATAAATGGGAATACCGATTCACCATCCCTCTCAGTATTCCAGTTCTTTCAACCTGAACAACAGATATAACTCTGTTTAAATGATTCATCTTCCTTTTTTGGTTTAATATAGATTCCTAACTTTTTTTATTACTTTTCACATTTTCATTAAGTGTAACATAAGTTGACATTGAAATCCTAGCTTTTTATTATAACGAAACTATCTATACAATATATTTGCATGTATTATAATTTGCCTCTAATAAACTAAACCACAAATATTATCCAAGACATTTCTTTCAATATTTAAAAAAAATACTTTCATTTTCATTCAATCAAGGGAGTGAATCATTCTCAACTTTTGTTTCTTTCTCTTTAGAAGTAAAATTAATATCACTCAATGAATACTTAGCTTCTTCGAAACCTTTGATTTGAATATTAGTATAGTTATATGGATTTGAGGACATACCAAGATTTTCGCCAATAGTAACATTTTTCATGCCATTGAAAGTTTGATACGAAGAAACACATGAATTTGTTTCTATAATCACATTGTCTTTCATATTGACCTCTATGACATTCACATCATCTACATTTCTCGCATCCATCATGGTCTCCTGAATGTTCTTATCTTCAATAATAATTGAACTAGATGCTTTAGTATTATTTAATTCCCGTATATTTGATCTTCTATCTCTTTATCATTTTGCCTCCTCTCTATGTGCCTGGATTTCCTTAGGTGTCATGACATTCCTTTGTGTCTTTTTTCACAATATTCTAATCCTATGTTTAAAAGCCCTCTTGATTCAAATATAATGAAATTCACTATAATCTCCAATTCATAGGTCTCTTTGATGCTCTGGTGTAAAATCTTTATCTCCGATTGACACATTTTTATATTCTTTTTTTTTTTAAATATACAATTCAACTTCAAAATTCTCATAGCAGATAAATTATTTTCAAATCCAATCAAATATAAAATAATAGATAAGCTAATAACAAGACAAAAACTATAAATATTCTTTGTCAGTCATATAGATCCTAATAAGAAGTTGTCGAATAATTGCATTCTAATATTTTTTAAATCAAAAAAAGATAGTAACAGTTATTTTTGTAATGATTCCCCATTCTAGAAATAGGTCCCTGCTTTCAAAATAACTAGAGCTCATTTCTAGAATAGGGTTTTGTTATTTAAAAATAATTGAGGAAACAAAAACTGAACCACCATTATTAGAATGGGTCCCTGTTTCTATAACGAGGCATTATTATTTAAAATTTTAAAGCCCAACTCGCCCTGTTCCTTGAGTCTCAAGTAAAAAAAGGAATGAAATTCCCAACCCTTGGCGTTGGACCTATAAGAACAAGGTTGGATTATGTCATTAACAAAATAATGACTTCTGAAATATATTTGATGCCCTTTTTTATAAAATTTTCCAATAAAATTAAAACCCATTAAATATTATGTTGTGTAGATTCTAATGTATTTTTTTAATATTTGATTATTTTTCTATTTTTCAATTAATTTACAGTGAATCTTGTCCATAAACTTGAAATATCAAGCTTTCTTATTTATTTAATAACTTTTGTTTCTCATTTAAAAAAAAACAAATTATATGACTTCAGTCTACATAGAATTATTTTCAAAATAAATAAATAAAATGATTAGTTTAGGTCTACTTATGGTGGTTGTACATGATGGGTTTTTAAAACAATTATTAGGGATAATAAAAATTAATAAAAAAATATTCAAAAAAAATTACAAAAAATATCCTCATGAATTTTCAGTGTCTTATAGATCTTTTTCTAAGAGGATCCAAAAGAAAACTTTTATTTAGGTCAAAATTTGATGGTCATACACATGCATGGTATGGTCCTGAAATGGACATTTTTAAACAATGATTTTTAGAAATCCCTTTTGAAAGTCAATTCAATCATCTAGGTATTACAATAAATTACATATTTGGAAACTAGACTCTAACTGCTACATTTCTTATTCCAAACTTTTCTCGAGATTCAATCTCTAAGTGCTTCAAATATTTAGGTCAAATGTGGTAAATTCTAAAAATTAGGGAATACACTTCCACTTTTTAGCCAAAAGTGGGCTCAACTTCTTGCACACACCCTATGCTTTTGATTTTGCTACTTGCTAGTTTTTTTCTTGCTCAAATGACATCTAGTTTCTCAAACTGGGGTCATGATTATTTGAAATGAAATGTTTGATCCCATTTGTAGTATTTCTAGGACATGGATGTACAATGAGGATTAAATCTTGGATTGATAACTATCCTATTAAAACTAGAGTGGTTGAGGATAGGTGGTGGTTATTATTACTTAACTGGGTCATTTATTTATTTTGTTCAACAAGCTAATTATTTGAGTTTGATTTATTAACTATTTTTTCCTCTTTCAAAAATTAAGTTAATTATTTTGGTTAATGAGTTTTGATTAGATTAGCAAGAGAAAGGGCTCAAAACCATTGCAATACTACCATAAAGGAAAATTAAATTAATCTCACCAAGAGTGAGATTAATCAAAAAAACCAAAAATAGAAAGTCTTTAGAACTCAACTGAAAAAAGAAAAGAAAGGAAAAGAAAAGTGGAGAGCCAGAAAATTGACTAACTATCAATAAGTGACTTTAGTCCTTTCGTTGTCTATCATTCCTTTTGCACTATGTCTAGCTACTCCTTGAAAGAGACATGTTTACATCCCAAAACCTCTGCAACCACTTTCACATGGGTGTGGACATTAGGAAATTCAATCAAATATTTTGGTTTAAATTTTTCTTGTTGCAAGAGGCTACTTTGATTTGTGGTTGTTGCTTCACTTCTCCTTATAGAGCTCCATCTCTTGTTGTAAGACTTGAATGGTGAGGGTTGTGTTGTTTACTAAATCACTATAATAATCCATCAACTCTTGTATTCTCTTCATGAGGAATCCTTATTTTTCTATTAGTTTGATCACTTTAGCTTCCAATGGGAGGTTATTGGCCTCTAGGTTAATGGTTTGAATTTATTTTTCTATAACCCTCCATCTTTTGAAGGTCTTAGTCATGATCCTAGTTTCTTCCAAAGCCTTTTTATCAAATTCTTCATTTGGCCATTCTTTGACTTTGGCCAATCACTTGAATTTTACATTTGGCTTGGTCAATTTGGGTCATTCACACTTTGAAATCTCCATATGGGTGTTAAAGGTCCTAATACAAAGGATGTATTGCATCTAAGTTGGTTTGAAAATGGGAACCTCATCTAGTTTAGTGGATTCCTCTCTAAGGTGGGAAAGAGGATGGGGTTGTTGAGGTACATTAGGGTCAGGACAATTAGAACTCTCTAAGGATATGGACTCAAAGCTATAGAATCCTCATAGAACTCTATATTCAACACATAAGAGTTTTCTGGGGGCTCAAAACTACAAATTGAGGTTAAAAAAAACTCACCATCTTTTCCTTCATTTTATCTTTAGAAGTATCAATATTGAGGTCAACTATAATGGCCAAGGTAGAGGTGGAAGTCTTGAGAGAGAGGTTCAAATGTAATGTAGGGGTCAGGTTAGTGAAAGAGGAAGTATTGCCTAGGGTGGGTAGCTTAGAGCTAGTATGTTGCATGAGAATAGAGGGGTTTACAATTCTAGGTTTGTAATTAATCGATGGAGTAAAGGAAATATTGTATTTAAAAAAACACATATAATTAACCCTTGGTTCAAAGGGGGTTTCCCAAACCCAACAATTTTTGAGATAGATTCTTCTAAAGAAGTAAACAATCAAAGGAAAATTTAACTTCATTTGGTGCCAAAAGTGGTTAAGCATTGGAAATATGAAGGTGTAGAACCTTTTTGGACTTTCCCTCTAAGATGACATGGTGCATTAATACCTTAGTGACTCTTGGCCAAGCCCTCGGGAGATCCTCATAGTTGAAGCCACTTTGAAAATGATTCACTTTCTCACCATATTTTAGAAAGGTTTGCATAGCCTCATTATACTTTCCTTTTATTTTCTTTGGAAATAGCACACCATCATGTGGGATACTCGTTGCCAGTGCAATAGTATTTATCGAGACTTGGCAAGAAATTTTGTGCATTGTGACCACACCTTTCTTCCACGAGCTAGTCGACTCTATAGACAAAGTAGTATCGAAACCTTTCATAGATATGAAGTAGGGCATAAAAATCCCTACCTCCAAAATATCCCAAAGTTTTTGGTCTTTTTCACATTCTCTTTCTCTTTTGGTTTAATTTGAACAAGATCACCACCATATTTTCTTGGTTGCAGATGTAGAGAAGAGTAACTAACACCAAAGGAAAGAGAAAGAGGTAGATTTTAGAAACACGGAGAATGAAATAAAATAATATGAACTTCAATATCAACCTGATATGTGTGACCTGAACCAAGGATAATGAAGCTTAGATAGAAATTGCACATATATCCAAGTGTTACCTTTAAACAATGTTTGTCAGAAAAGGGGACATGTCCTCCCAAATTGTGTAATCATTGATTTGAGTTGCTAGGTTGGAAAATTTCTTTGTCTTTTTCACATTCTCTTTCTCTTTTGGTTCAATTTGAATAAGATCACCACCATATTTCCTTGGTTACATATGCAAAGAAGAGTAACTAACACCAAAGGAAGAGAAAGAGGTAGATTCTAGAAACATGGAGAATGAAATAAATAATATGAACTTCATTATCAACCTGATACATGTGACCTACACAAAGGATAATGAAGCTTAGATAGAAATTGCACATCTATCCAAGTGTAACCTTTAAACAATGTTTATCAGAAAAGTGGACATGTCCTCCCAAATTGTGCAATCATTGATTTGAGTTGCTAGGTTGGCAAACAAATCTACAACCTTATTTCCTTCTCTAAAATCTTGAAGGACCATGTGATTTTGGAAAGCTAAGAAATTAGAGCATGTTTTTTCAGTCAAATCATTCACCTACCAACTAGATTTGGCTTTATTGTTCAATAGATTGACAACTTTCATCGAGTTGCCCTTGATAATGATGTTGTTTATCCCTTTTTTTAAGAAATGAGGATAGCTCGCCAAACTATCCCCACCTCAACAAAGTGTGATGTCTACACCTTGAGGTTGAAGGCATAAGAAAAAATGAGTCTCCCAATATGGTCTGGTAGGACACCACCCCCTCTTGCCTGCTCGGGGTGTCCATGGGAGGAACCATCAATGTTAAGTTTAAGCCAACCTTAGGCAATGGAGACCAAACAATTTTTTATATCCTCATTAGATTTGTGTTGTCAACATTACATAGCAAATCTTTTATCTCCCAAGTTTTAGAAATTTTAGTTTCCAAATCAGTTGGATTTCTATTTAGTTTTTTAAGATTGGATACTTTAATATTTTCTTTAATATTGGCATTACCAATGGTTTTCACTAACACATGGCTCGGTCTTTTTTTTATTCCTGAAGAGTCTATTGTTATGCCCCTTCCAAATCCCCTAGCCCGTGAGAAGTAGAATCACCCACCATAGCTCCTTGATAAGAGGAAAAGAGAAAGGTGGGGACCATCTTTCCATCATTCCTTTAATGTCTTTCGGTCACCCCCATGACATGAGCAGACTGTCAGCCAAAGTCTGCCAAATGTTGTAAGAATAGTTACAATGAATTAGAAGATGATCAATAAAGTCTTTCTCCATTTTGGTCAATGAGTTAAGTAATATGCTTATAATGATTTTTATTAAAATATTTTTTGAATATTAGATTTCTTTTATTATTTTAAAAATTAAAAAAAATAATTTACTTGAATTAATTAAATAATATAAATATATTAAAACCCTATTATGTTGTTTATGACGATTCAATATATATTGTTAAACAATACCGTTGGTGTAAATAATTATTCATGGTGGATATTATTACACCTTACTTAAGTTTACTTAGGATAATGCATTTCATAGTAGTTTGGGTATGAGACACTTGGGTGTTTGTGTCACATTGGGATAGTGTGTGTAGAAGAATTTCCACCTTTTATGGTGTTGATCTTGTTACTACTCTATAATATCCACTTATTGTGGAGTGATAATTCCACCTTCGGTGAGTGATCCACCTCATGTGGAATATTTTATTGTTTTTCCTACCTACCACACCTATTTCCTACCTACCTTTGTTTCTTATTGAGCCACATGTCATGTTTGTGTGCTCACATATCCATATAGCCTTACCTATATAAGCAGACTCATATTCATTGTATGTAACGATTGGTGATCCAGTTGATCACATTTTGCATCTTGATAGAATACAGTTTATTCCTATCATCTATTTTGTTCTCTCTTATTTGTGCTTTCCATTGCCTCTTGATCTTGGTAAAATCTCACAAATACATCTTAAACCCATCTTTTAAAAAATTGATAAAAAATAAAATCGAACAAATATGAAACAAAAACTAGCCTAGAAAAATAAAATATACAATTAATCAATAAAATTTCATTCCTTGTAAATGGGTTGGTACAAAATTCTTGCCATGCAAGGGAGCAATAAATAATACCTTTTAAAAGATATAACTTCTATGTGGAGTGTACGACTTCATTCCGTAAGAAAATTGAAATTCAAACATGCTAAATATATGCGTATACGCATGTTTCAACAATCAATTTTTCTCAGCACGTCACCATGACTATTTCATATTTTCTAATTCCTTTTCCCATTACATTTTTTTTTAATTAAGATATGGTTTGTACAGGGATATCAAAGGTTGGTTCAATCAAATATTTTAAAATTGGTTTTCGAAAAATCATTGGGAGCAGTTTGTTTTTCTTCAATGTCGTTAGGGGAGTTGCGTAAAAATTAATCAAATTGAATTCTGCAAGGAGTTAAAGTGCCTTCTAGATTCATTTTTCTTAATTATTGACCACGAAATCGCTCTTAATTATCATTACTAAGCTTTTGATTCAAAAACTCTTGATATAAATCTGCAATATGTGACAGTTGGAAGAATTCCATGCATTCATTCTAATTTTTAAAAGGTTAAATCAAAATTTATATGGAAAGAAATAACTACACCAGATGGTTTTATTAATAGGAATAAGTTCATATGTACCTATGAATATATATTAATATGATATATTGCTGTGTAATGCTTTGACAGAGCTGTAAGCGTAGTCAACTAGTTATATACTGCTTTGCCAGCACATTATCACCAATGTAATTAAGCGCGGTTTCACAAAATCTGTGGGCTTTACTTGGTCTGGGACTATATTTTATTATTAGGAATCCCCCTATATCAAGCGAGTTTTCACTGGTTTATGCTCAGATAAAAGGATATGTCAGTTCATTGAGTCATGTACAAGGAAATTGGAAATTAAAAATTATTATACTGAATCAAAGTAACAAAATTTTCAATACGCATTTAATGGTACCCGACCGGCCAACAACTTTTTCAATATTTTTTCATGTCATTGTAAGTAGTGGTTACCAAATCTCATTCAATTATTGAGAAAAATATGGGTGATCTGAGTCAAAAAGAGTTAATATAGTGTGTGTGTTTTACTACAAATAAGTTGCTCTTTCTGTAGTTTCCTCAAGAAGAAAAGTTTGAAGTTTTTTTATAACAAAAAAAACACAATAAACCATGGCAGGGGTCTCGTTAGTGCTGAAACTATTGTGTTTTCTTTGTTTAGTTTTTGTTGCACCATGGACAGCTTCTGCAGCCCTTGTCCAACAGAAATTCATTGTAAGCACTTTTCTAGAATTGCTTAAAACATGTGCATTATATTACGTTTGGTGTAATGATTTTTATATCATGTGAAGTCTTTGAATTTGAACACAGTTTTTTTAGATTAATAATTAATGTAGATGTTATTGGATTAGATTGTGTAAAGAATTTTCGTATCAATTTTTCAGATCATGTTTTGTGATCTATCATCAAGATGAAAAAGAGAACATAAAGAGCTAAAAATGAGCTCTCTTTTTCATTCTGATAGAATGTGATTGGAAACGTTGATACAAAAATTCTTTACACAATCTAATCTAGAAACATCTACATTAATTCATTATGAATTGTAGAAACTTGATATCATTAAGATCATAATGTTTTTATGTTGTTTGAACTTGTGACAGATTGGAACACAGACTGTAACTAGAGTGTGTAACACCCAGACGATTGTAACAGTGAATGGACAGTACCCTGGCCCAACCATAACCGTTCATGAAGGAGATAATCTTATCATCGAAGTGGATAATAACTGTCCATACAATATTACATTGCATTGGTAACAAACTATCTCCAATTGATATCAAAGTATACGTTAGTAATAAAGTCATAGAGGTTTTATTGTTGTATGATTTTGCAGGCATGGAGTAAAGCAGTTTCAATCCGGGTGGGCAGATGGACCGGCCTACGTAACACAGTGTCCCATTATTCCTGGGAATAAATATACCTACAATTTTACTATCACGGGACAAGAAGGGACACTGTGGTGGCATGCACATATCACATATCTGAGAGCTACTGTGCATGGGGCATTGATTGTTTTGCCTCGCATTGGAAATGAGTATCCATTTCCCAAACCAGAAGCTGAGTTTCCTCTTATTATTGGTACGTAGCTCTCTTGGATCCTTACCTTCCATTATTTATTCAGCTCTTATCTGTAATTCAAAAGTAACAGTTGGGCTGGTCAGTGTAAATTCATATATCACATAGGTAACATAAAACTTTTCTCTGAAATCTTCGATTTTAATACTTGTTAATTTCTTTGAGATGCTTACATCGATGGTTGATCTGAGTTTATTTTTACTTTTTTATGTTTACATCACTTTTGATTAGAGTTTTTTTCTCTGAGCTTTAGATCATATTCGTTAGAGGGGCTTTCTGAATTCACGTCACATATCATATCTATACTGTTTTGGGAATTGATGTGCATTGGCATAGTTTATTCAGCCAAATCTCTGGGAAAAACCCTCCCACAAAACTGCATTTCCCCTCTGCTAATATCGAAAACTTAATTGTCTCCTCAGAACACGTAATACAAGGACTTGTCCTCTAGTATAAACTTTAGGGTAAATACTACTCAGAATAACATATGGCAATTTTTGTGTTCGACGAGCTCTTAATCATTCTTGGGAAACTAATCTTAATAACTAAATAATTAGATATATTATTTCAGCATGACAATTCTTAATTTGTGTACTGTAACGAGCTTATATTGCTGTTAAGAAAATAAACTTGTAGTAATTAGAGAATAAAATATATTCTTAATCTTAAAAGAGTAGTGTCACGGTGGAGATATTTAAGATAGGTAATAAAGTAACGTGAGATACATGCTTAATTTATTTTTTATATTTTATGTTTGTTTTTCTTTTCTTTAGTATCAACAGCCAACGTACATTTGGAAAAAAATATATATTATTTCTAAATTTCACAACTTGTTATTGTTCTATCCAATTTTATTAATAAATAATTGTTGAATCATATGATCATCTTAGATCTCCTTTCACTATTGATGAAATTTATCTCTGTTTTTTAATCCCTTTCTCACCATCGCTTTTATCTATAAATGTTTATCATCCTTATTTTAAAAATATTATTTACTCTGAACAACTTATTAAGTTTAGAGAATATCAATTCATTCTCTTAGAATGTAGAAAAAAAAAACCAAAAACATGAATTCGCAATTATGAAATTCGATTCATTTTTATTTTTTTTTGGTGGTGGTGGTGGTGTATAGGCGAATGGTGGAATGCGAATGTAGAAGATGTGCTAGCTGACGCTGTTCGAAGGGGAGCTGTACCAAATGATTCTAATGCATACACCATCAACAGCCAGCCAGGAGACTTTTACCCTTGCTCTGCAAATGGTTTGTGCATGAATGAAGAACTACTTCTAAAGAAAAGAATAATAGATATGAAGAAATTGATCTAATTATTTAATTGACAAATTGCTTATGCAGACACTAGTAAGATTTTGGTCGAGGCGGGGAAAAGCTACCTACTGAGGATTGTAAACTGTGCCATGGTTATTTCATACTTCTTTAAAATTGCGCAGCACACCATGACAGTTGTGGCTGTTGATTCAGTTTATACAAAACCATATACAACCGATGTGCTAGTCGTATATCCAGGCAACACCATTGATGTTCTCATAACAGCTGACCAAAAGTCAGGGCTCTACTACATTGCCATCCGTGCATACAGCAGCGAACCATCAGGAACTGGATTTTTAAATACCACCACAACTGCAATATTACAATACACAGACAGCAGTAATTCCTTAGTCCCAGTTCTGCCCAGTCTTCCTGCATTTAATGATACAGCACTACCATTCAATTTCAAGGCAAGCCTCAGAACCCTGAAGCCCTTGGTGCCTCAGACTGTTGACGAGGAAATGTTTATAACAGAGGGTGTTGGAGTCGTAAGTTGTCCCAACAATTCATGTGCAGGTTTCAATGGCGGGAGAGTAGTTGGTAGCTTTAATAACATTTCATTTGTAAGGCCAGATATAGCTCTTTTGCAGGCCTATTTTTATGGTATAAATGGAGTGTTTACAAGAGATTTCCCTGGTAATCCTCCTCTGGCATTTGATTATACCGGGAATGTATCTAAGAGTCTTTGGCAACCCCAATTGGCGACCAAGGTAAAAGTTCTGCAATTCAATAGTACTGTGCAAATAGTGTTTCAGAACACTGCAATTGTTAACATAGAGGAGCATCCTATACACCTTCATGGCCATAATTTTTATCTTGTGGGACAAGGCTTCGGTAACTACAATCCCCAAACAGATCCTGCAACATTTAATTTGGTTGATCCTGTGATGTTAAATACATTTGGAGTTCCTACTGGTGGTTGGGCGGCAATTAGATTTACAGCCAATAACCCAGGTAAGCTAGTATATCCATTCTTGCAGGTGAAATTTTTTAGGTTGAATAAATTCTGTGATATGGTCTTTAAGGATTTAACATATATGTTATTTTATTTGCAATTATTTTTCTTTCTTCAGAACTAATTTGGAGTTTGTTTGAATATGTTGTTATGTAACAGGAGTTTGGCTGATGCATTGCCATTTTGAATCACATTCAGAATTTGGATTTGATATGGTATTTCTTACCCTGGACGGGCCGGGATGTTCAGTCAAAGTGCCTCCTCCTCCTGCTGATCTACCCAAATGCTAGATGGATATGTTTGGCAGTAGCTCCTGTAAAAAATATCAGATTTGTTTGATGGACAGTTATGTTTAATTTCTGGCATAGGCATATATTCATTTAGTTGAGAATAAGTTGTATGGCTAGGGCCGAGCCCCGTATCTATTCATTTAGTTGATTAGTTGGTGAGGCAGCAGAGCCTTCACTTATATTTATTATTATATTGATCTAGTTGACAATAAGCAAGGTGTGTGGTGATTTTATAAAATAATTAAATGAAGCTCATATGCAATTTCGAGCAAGATTGAGGAAAAAAGGCTTTTATTGAGGTGCACTCGTATGATATTTTTTTATATAAAAAGTCTCAAAAACAAATTAGGAAAAATAGTAAAAAGAAGATTATGTAGTAATTGATTGAAGTTGAAGTTGACAATTTACAAACAAAGTGACACATGTTAAGTTGATTAAATAGGATATTCAAGGATGTCTATCACTATCCAAATCTATGAGAATTTCATCTTAAAGTCTAATTAAGAGTTATTTTTTTTCAAAATAGATTATCAATCTCATATAAAATGATGGCCTTATGTAGAAACATTGAACATGGAAAGATAAATCTTGTAGAATTGTCTTACTAGTTAGAGATGTTATTAAAGCTTATTGCTCTAGTCTCATAGAGATGACAATCAAAACCAAGACTAAGTATAAGCAAAATGACTATGCAAAATAAAAAGACAAGGTTTATTCATATAAAGTACATAGTTTATCTATGGTTTAAGATCAATGAATAAGAGTGGGACTTGGAGAATGTTTCCCTAGGCTATAATAAGATAGTTAAATTGAAATGAAATTTTACACCATAGATTTTCAGTAACTATGTCTTGTGGAATCCATGAGTAGACCCACTAGACCTAACATTAATAAGATTTGAAATAAAAAAAATCATATGCACCACAAGATATGAATATTTTTATATCTTAAAAAATAAATCTCCTTAACTTAGCTACACATGTAAAAATCTAGAAACCACTCTAACATGATTAGTTGAATGGGTAGCCAATTAGAAGCTCACAAAAGATGAAGCATAAGGAAAACCAAAATCATGAGAAGCATGCTAGAACCAATAAATATACTAAATTTAGAAATGAAACACACTTTAAATGTTTGAATGACATGGTAGGGGACAAGAAATTGAATCTTGGTGCCATGATGTTGCAGGGACACTAATTCTCAAGACATGCACATCTACAACATCAAACATAGGAACTAGACATAGATGAATTGCAAAAGCATGGATCTATAGAATTTGTGGCAATGTTAATGATTAAACATGTTTTTAGATTCTATTATTAAACTATAAAATACAAAAAAATTATGTCTTTAAAAATCTTAGATAAACATGGAAACACATTAACCATAATGATTTTCTTACACTCAACACGCTCTCTTGATTTGTAGCATGTGAAAGAACAAAAATAATAAGCCTAATTTAGAGAGTTGATGTCATAGAAATTACTTGATTGATCGTCATAAAATATATAGGACAGAAAGTCTCAAACTCAATGGACCCCTATAATTAAAATATTGCATAGGTATATAGTAGATAGAAGAGGAGAGATAATAAAAAAATAGCCATATCATGACACTTTTCATGGACCATCTAAAATTGACTTACAAAATTGATAATATTTTTGTCAAGAATGTGAATCAGCATGCACTAAAACTTAATCAACTCAAATTGCCTAAACCATAACATTCATTCAAAGTAATGTGTAGGAAAGTAAATAGTAGAAACAATAAATGCATCCATACAAGAACACTAATATATTTATGTGCAAAACCCAAACTAGGAAAAACCATGGTGGGAATCAAACTCACAATATATGTTAACTTTTTACAATATTGAAGGCCACATGGTAAGGAGCGCACTACTTTGCACTTGTAGTCTAAGATGCATTGCCTCAAATCAAGATACACAGTAAAGGACTTGCACAACTAAAGATTAATTCTTCAAGGCAAGATACTTCACAAATTACTAGATACAATAGAAGTAGAAGATTTTACTGTAAAGAGAAATTGGCATCTAGCAATATGCTGATAATAGTTCACATATTAGGGCTCATCTGTCACAACAAGTCTTCCAGACCTTTTCTTTTCTCAAACTCGCACCACAGATCAACTCATTGCCACATATACTTCTTCGCACATCATTCCAATACTATATTCATAGCCTAGTGGACTTATTATATACCATCTAAAACAATAATAATCTCTACCAAGTCAGCCAAGGAAAATATAATGTGTACATAGCATCAACCCAAAATATATCATCTGAAAGTTAAAGAAGACATGTGAGGGATCACACCAAGTTAGCACACCTTCCAAGTATCACCAAAAGACTTCACACGTAACCGCTCGGATCAAAACACATAAGCCGGTACAAATTGATCAGCTTATCCCAAAACATTTTGGTCCGGACCAAAAAATAAAATAAGATTTCCTCCACAAGAGAATTGTAATATTTTAAGAATGATAACAAATGATCTAAAAAATCCTCAAAATAATATCAAGATGAAGAAAGCATTGTATTCCTCCACATTCTCCTAGAATCAACACTAGAGATGATAGACAACAAAGTCGCTCACAAATCAACCACTCAAACCACTAAAAATTTGAAATCATGCTACAAGAACTATTTAGCAATAGTAAACATGACTATCTAAAACATATATGATGCAAACACATATTTTGGACCATGATATTGTTCACCAGAATAGTCAACAGAGCTAATATGATCACTTCCAAACCAAATGAAGAACATTGAACTTCTGGAAACACCTCATATCATCATCTTGATTCATTCAAAAGACAAAAAAACAAATTACCAAAGACTCTATAGCATAACATCAATTAGATAAGCATCCGAACTAGAAATCAGATGCAAGCAGACATCAAAATAAACATGCTTGCCCATACACTTTCTCTACATGCATCACTTCCAACTAACATAGCAATACATCCATACTATCACAATAATACATGTAAACCAACCGTACCAACATCCGGACCATTAATAGGTTTGACAAATAGATTTGACATCAATGATAATACACACAAATGTGTAACAGAGAAGTATTGAGATTTAATTGTATAACCCTTTTTCTTTATTCTATAAATACCTTGTAAGGTTGGGAAAGCTTATTTTCAACTGGAAATCTACTTTTTCATATTCAACCCCTATTATTTTCAATTTATTATTTAAGTATATAGCTTCATTAAAGTAATAAACTAGTTTTTAAAAAAGCAGTTGGATCTAAGTTCACCGAATTTTCCTATATATTAAACATACTAGTAATATTGGCATATTATTTATAATGTTTTTTTAATTTCTTTATTCACTATCCTCAATAGATCCTTTTCTTTTAAAAAATTTAATTGTAATCTTCAAATCTACAAAACCACTTCCATGAAAGATTGAAAAAGTTTCATTTGCAAAACCCATGTTAAGGAAAATTGTGTATTCAAACAAATAGATTGAATCACTTGGAATCTTATATAACTAAAAGAATATTAATCCAACATATCTTAATCTTATTAGAAATTTTTTAGCTCTAATTCCATGTAAAAAAACAAACCTAATAATAATTAAAAAACAACATAAGAATAAAACAAAACATAAAACATAATTAAATGACTAAAAAATAATTAATTTTATCCTATAATTAATTATATCTATATACAATATAAAATAATAATATTGTTTGCAATCAACATATTTAAATTTATATTTAAAAAATCTAAAATCTCAAAACTTTTAAAAATAATTTTACTTTTCCTTAACATCTTAAAACAATTTAAAATAGGTGTCATATAGTGGCCAATACTTGTTGTAGTATTGTAATAGAAGTAATAAATGTAATAAGATAAATATCTAAGATTTTAATTTTTCAACTATTATTATCTTTTAATGATAAAAATAAGAATGGTTATTTGAATTATTTGTTTATTAGTCTATTAGTAAAGGTTTATGAAAGTGAAATCTATAAGTTAAAAATTACATAATTTATAAATAGAAATAGTGAATGTGATTTGAATTATAATTGTAACTTATAATTATATACATTGTGTAATAAAATTATATGCATTGTAATTTGATTTTAATTTTAATTTTGAGAAGTGAGGTTTTATTAGAAATAGTAAGGTACATTGTAATATTATTTAATTATATTTCACTTAACCAAAATAAATAATTTTAATATTATAATAACTAAAATAGTGTTATTATAAATATTATATTATTTTTTATTACTATCTTAATAATATTATTTTATTATCAAATTTTTATATTATTGAATTTTATGAGGATTACCCTAGCCTAATTTATATTAGAGATATGATTAGATTTAAGATTGGATTAGAGTTAGTGTCACGTAGGTAAACATTAGGGTTCTTATATTATTGTATTTGAATTATTATATTATTTTTTAATTAAGATATATTAAATTATTATTATATTATTAATATATTATAATTATATTATAATATTATATTATAGATTTTTTATATATTTACTATTATATTATTTTTTATTAATATATTATTAAAAATATTAGTATTATATTATTAATGTTTTGAAAATATTAAACTGGGAGAGGCCTGAACCTTACATAACCGCAGCTAAAGGTGACAAACCAAGGGCTCATGAGGAGTGAGAACCCATGAAAAAAAACCTATTGCCAACACATGGACCTACCAGAAACCACTAACAAAAACAAACCCAAAAACTAGAACTAGGCACCATACACAACAAACAAAAGCGACAAACAAAAAGATACACTCCCCCATCGAAAGCACAAACCAATGGCTTACCGAGTGGGAGAGAATTCAACTTCCTTTCCAGGTAGATATCTTTACCTTTCTCCAACACAATGAGATTTTTAGAGGAATCTTTCCTAGAGGAAATAGCTGAGAATTCCTATTGGGACCTCCAAAATATGGCAAATTTTGAGGGCCCATGAGAAGAAAATTGCTTGTAACACTTAAGAAACACCACTGCAAAATCTTTCCAAGTAGCCCACTTTGAGGGTCAATAAATTCACACCCTTTGATTATCATGAGAAACCACTTGGGGATATTGTTTACCTCTTATTAGAGATGGCTCATGTTCATTTGCAACTTTCCAAGGTCGGATTTGATGAATTTTTGAAGTACCTATCTTGGGGCCCTGAGATAGTTTGATATTTACACTCTATTAAATCTTTCAAATTAGTCCTTTTTAGAGAGTTGCATTTTGTTACCAGCTGATAGTCATGTCAAACTAATCATTCCAAGCAATTCTCTGTATTTCAATGATCACTTGTGTCAGTTTTTAAAGCCCTGTGACTCTATTTGATATTTTTCCCAAGTCAAATCCATACGCAGATTACTCAGATTTGTTCTTAGAACGGTGTAAAATCTGTCAAGGTGGCCCTGCATCTTGATTAATATTTCATGGCCCAATGACCTGCATGCCAAGTGGATGGTTCCTTGTGATTCTTTGTATATTTATCTACTAATTTACCTAGTTGCAACACCCCATCTCTTTGATTGATATTTTTTCAAGAACAAAACCAAACTGATTTTGCAGGGGTTGAATATCAGTATTTCCAGAAAGTTTTAGAGAAGGCAATTTTGGCCATTAATATCTTGCACATGTGATCAATTCAAAATAAACTTGTTTGTAGACATGCTCACTGTATCTAGATGAATCAATCCCCCTAGTGGAAGTCTCTAAAGCCAATAAAGGAAGGATAAACCATTGCCGCCATTGAGATATTTTATTGAAATCCCCTTAGTCTATTCTTCCACCTTTACCAATATTCCAACAAATATTAGTCATTAATGAAAAATTAAGGGATTTAGAATCTCTGATACCAAGGCCACCATTCAACTTACTAGAGGAAATTGTGTTCCAATCCACTAAGGAGATCCTGTTTTTAAGTTCCACTCTCAACCATAAATTTTTTGGTTGAATTTGATCCATCTTTTTTGCCGAGACCACCAGGATATGAAACAAAGATAGGAGGTACACTACAATTCTTTGGAGAGACGCCTTATGAAGTTGAAGCTTGCATGCATTACTAAGAAAGGCCCCTTTCCAACTAGCTATCTTTTTCTAAATTTTTTCAAGAACGTTCTAAAAAATAGAGTTCTTCACTTTTCCAAAAGTGACGGCTAATCCCAAATATCTATTAGGAAAGGAGGCAATCTAAAAATCCAAAACTTAGGCTATAAAATTTTAAATTGCAAGGGGAACATTAATAAAGAAAAGAGTTGCACTCTTACCAAGGTTAATAAATTGCCCCAAAGTAGATGCATAGTCTAAAAGAATATAGGACCAAAATTTAGCCTCAACCATAGAAGCATTTCCTAGCAAAAGGGTGTCATCAATGAATTGTTGATGGGAAATGAACATTAAGGAGGAGGACGAGTAAATGCCTTTAAGAAACCGATGCAAAATTGCCTCATCAAATTTTCTACCTAGCACATCTACCAAGAGGATGAAAAGATAGGTGGACAAAGGGTTCCCCTGTCTCAAACAACCCAAGGAAAAAAGTAGCCTTGAGGGGAGCCATTAACCAAAATAGATTAGATTGGGGTGCTAAAATAGGCCTTGATCAGTTTTAGAATATTACCTTCAAAACTAAATCTGTTAATGACGTTCACAAGGAAGGGCCAAGACACCTTATCATATGCTTTAGAAATGTCCAATTTTAGGAGCATGCATTCCTTCTTACTATTCACCATAGAGTGAAGAGCTTCATGAACTAAGATAACAACATCGAAAATTTGGTGGCTTCGAAAAAAACCTTTTTGATGATTGTGAATCAATTTATCTAGTAGGGGCTTCAATATATCCACTAACTTTTTTTAGAAAATCTTATAAAGAGTTTTACAAAGGCTGATAGGTCTAAAATCAAATAAAGAATTGACACCCACTTTCTTCATAATCAACACAATATGTGTGTGATTAATCTATCTAATAATGCACGCGAAGGAGAAGAATTCATGGGCTGCCAAAGTGACATCATTTTCTACAATATTCCAAAACTCTTGAAATAAAAAAGGGGGAAAGCCATTAGGTCTCGGGGATTTGAATGAACCCATAGAGAAAGCCACCACCCTAACTTCCTCTACAAAAACTTTATGTTCCAAAGACAACATGTCCTCATTGGTAATAAGCTTGGGGATGACCCTGAGAAGTCTTTTTGAAATATAATCTTCCTGACGGGCTTGAGGGGGAGGGTTAAACAAGGTGAAGTAAGACACCACCTCCCTATGAATATCTTCCTCCTTGGAAAGATAGAAACCATTTTATCTTACTAACATTTTGACTTTGTTTCTATTGTGATTCCAAGAAGTAGATTGGTGAAAGAAATTAGTATTTCTATCACCCCCCTTAATCCATTATATATGAAATCTCAACTTCTAATACAACTCTTCCTTTTGAACAAGGGTGTGAATGTCCACCAACAGAGACTTCAACTAGTAAGCCCCTTCATGAGAAGCACACAGATGTTCTATTTCCAACTAAAGAGACTGAAGTTTAGCTTTTAGGTCCTTTTGAGAAAAAATATTACCAAAGGAGGACTTACTCTAGCTCCTAATGTTCTTTCTCAAAAGTTTAATTTAACTAGTAATTCATAATATAGCAGTGCCTGTGAAATACAAACTCCACTAGTTAGCAATTAGGTCCTTAAGATTTGGATCACGAATCCACATGTATTCAAAACAAAACAGAAGAACCTGTTGAGCTTAAAGGAATCCCATTTAAAAATTATAGCGCACTGATTAGATCTTGATCAAATTTCAGAATAGAGAGAGTAGGACTTGGAAATGTTCCATGAGGTAGAGAGAAAAAATTTGTCCAAATTGACTTGGATTAAGCCCACACCAAAATGGAGGTTAGACCAAATAAACTTTCAGCTTGACATCTGCATGTCAACCAACGCTCCATCTAATAGGAAATCATGGAGATTGAGAATACTATCTAAAAAATTTGAAGAACCCCTCTTTTTTCGAAGGGAAAAAGGGGGGAGTTAAAATCTCCCATTAGCAACCATCGATCATTATTGAAGGATCTCAAACCCATAAGAAGGCAAGACTAGAGAATCCTCCTAGAGACCAAATTATTAGGCGCATAGACATTGGTTAAGATCCAATTGACTTTAGTAATATGTGAGTTTTTATCTTGGCACTTAAGGACCCCAATAAGATCGTTTGATTTCCCTAAAGTTGCTAAACCACCTGAATCTTCATCGACGCTCATAGCAATAGAGTTGCAAAAGGGCCAAATGAAATTACTAATCTTTATAAAGGCATCAAAACTCATTTTTGTCTCCTAAAGAAACAACATGTTTGGCTTCAACTCTTTTTCACCAAAATCTATTTGTGGAAACCATTAGTCCTCAAATATTCCAAGAAAGAATAGTCAGTTCTTTTAGGTCCAAGAACAGATCTTCTTTAGGGTGCTTTGGTTATCATTAGCCACATCTCTGGCCGCTTTGAGTTTCCTCACATCTCTAGCAGATTTTCTTGCCACCTTTGAATCATTTCCCACATTTGTTGATTTCCTATAAGTCTTTAAAGGAGAGTAAGACTAGGAACCAACCACCGAGGGGGTACATGGCAAGACAACCAACTTATCTGCAATAGGAGAAAAGAAGGATAAAGGAACAAAATATCTTAAAGGAGTCACTGACTTGGGAGTGACCAAAGGGGGATCCATCAACAAGGGAAACCCTTTGAGAAAGTTTGGTTTCACATAAGGAACAATGTCCATAATCGAGGAGGACAGTTCTGAAACCAAGGGCTTGCAAGACCGAAGAGGGCCTGCATCCACTGGAGAATACTTTAAAGAGAACACCACCTCCAATGAAAATTTAGGAAGAGAGTCCATAACCCTAGGCAAGAAGTTATAAAGTTTGTTCTTAACCATAGGGATAGAGGAACCATAGAGGCACAAAAACTATAGACCGGTTTTCCACCTTTGTTCATGAACAACTAGGATCTCTAGAACTAGAGCCACCACTACCCCTCAAGAAAGGGGCACTGGTTCTTTATCTTTTTCCTTTTATTTATCCCCTTTGTGTTCACCATTGTGGCAATGGATACTGATATTCCCTACTAAAGAACATAACTAGAAAAAGGGGGTAGAGTTCTCATACTCAACTAGTTGGAGCCAAAAGTCTAGATGCAACTTCAGCTCAATAGAAACTATAGGAACACACTTACATAAAATTGAGCAAACAATAAATTGGAATGAAGATTAGTGACAAAATTTAGGGAAATAAATTGGCCAAAGGAGTTGGCTATGCCAATAATAACTCAAGGGGAAGGCTCGAGAGGTGGACCCAGGTAGGGATGGCCCCCACAAGGTGTTTTGGCTCAAAACTTGGGTGCCATTTGCACAGGAGGAGATCTTGATTGCCAAAGAACCATGGCCCAAAGGAGAAAATCTAGAGGAAGTATTCTTTAAGGGAAAAGGAGAAGCAAAACATACCTTTAGGGAACACAAAGACAAAGAGATTGCCTTTCACCAACTATTTAGTAGAAGTCCACTTTCTAACCATAGAAATCTATAACCTTCTTCCCAAGAACTTACAAACTAAGGAGCCCTCCATTTTAGAAAACACAAAGTTCAAGGAGGGGTCCTTGATGTTAAAGCAAGTACCCTTTTCAAAACACTCCACAAAAACTCTGTCTGTGGGCTACAACTTCCTTCATTGAACAGATCCCTCTAGTAGCTTCGAGACTAATTGTCCTTTATCTCTAACAAGGGAGGAGAGGACCCACAAACACCTTAATTTGTGTTTACCTTGTGCACTAGGTGAACCTCCAAGGAAGCCCCACTTCCAACACTAGAACATATGAATATTTCTAGGAAAAGAAGAATAGTGTCCTCTCTAAATGTGTTTAGAGAGGGCAACAAACCCTAATCTGCAAGTCCTCCAGACCATTCCATAATCTGTACATCCCCATCCCCAACACTATCTCTAGGAAAATCTTTCCCATCACTTCAGAGCCCATTTCAAATTTTAACTTACTATATTATTAATGTTAGAATTATGTATTATTATTGATATTAGTATTTTAATATCATAATAACTAAAATATTGTTATTATATGTATTATATTATTTTTATTATTCTATTAATAATATTATTTTATCATTAAATGTTTTTTCTTACTTTAGTAGGGAGGGGGCCTTGAACCCTTACAAAATATAAAAACTAGTGTAATGGTGAAAAATTAGGGTTTCCACCATAGATGTATGAAAACTGCTAATTTTTGCTTGTTTTGACCACTATATTTAAAAGAGGGAGAATCCAATACATTCAGTAAAAAATTAGCAAAGATTAAAACTGAATATTGATTGGATTGGTTTGGGGGTTTCCTCTTTTGTGAGTTGAAATATTGAATTAAGGTAAAGTGTTGAAAAATTAAGGTAAAACTAAGAAAACAATGAGCTATAGATGTGATATTTTTGCGTGCACCTAGATTTGAGTAGAATATACAGATTTAGATGTGATCCTCGAAAAAGCTCCAAAAATTTCAGGATTGGTGTGCCTGTTGCCCTGGTCCTCCTACTTTTCCGTACACCAAAGAGGGTTGATTTGTCTCTACAAATAGTGCCTATTCTAAAGAGTAAAACTTTGTACCTATTTCTTGCACACAGAAAGAAAGGGAAATAGGTTGGGAATAGGTTCTTGCCTTAGGTCAAACGTTGGTTTTGGAATTAACCATGAAATTGAGATAAAGATAATTGAAATTGTTGTAATGGAAGGTTCTCCTTTTGAGGGAGATGAAATTAATAATGACTGAAAATCAAGTGATATACCTCCTTGTGAAGTTTCATTTGTCTCGACACGGAATTAGGGCTTGATGAAGTCTTCAACAAAATAGAATGAAATATGTCTACTTCAATGCTTGAATATTGACTTTATTGCTGCTCTAAGGCTTGAATGAAGACTGCTTATTTCTCAATTGATCTTGAATGCTTGAATGTTTGATCTCATGTGTGCTTGATTTCATGTGTGGATGTCAAAATGAGAAGGGAAAACCTCCTTTTATACTTGCTCGACGGATAAATTGCTAATTTCTCAACATGAGCCGACACAAAGAGAGAATCCCGGTGAATTTTGAAATAGGACCAAGGGGTCAAATGAGGCCCAATTTAGGGGTGGGCTAGGGTCCTACCCCATTTTAGGGATATGATAAGATGCCAAATGCAATAGAAAAGTAAAAAATAATACAATTCTTAAGGGGTATGAGCATAATCAAATCCCAGTTAGGCCAATGGGTGCAAACAGTAAGGTAGGGACCCAATGTGGTCAAAATTGTTCAAGGGTACAATTTTAGGATGCTACAACTAGAGAGCAACCAAACAGTCACAGGCATTAGACATCCTATCACCCATAAAGCACATAAATAACTCTTAAACATAATTAAAAACTAACATACCCACATAGATAAACATGATAACCCTACCCAACTTCCTTCTATCAATATTACAACTACTAGCATATAACATTAAAGATCCCATTATAATGGTATCAGAGTACTTGGTCTGAATATAAAATCCAATATAAGGCACACAGGACCAATTAAACATATGTCCATAGTGATAAAGAAAAAAATAAAACTTATAAAAACTAGAAAAAAAACTAACATTATGAGCATTCAAATTTAAAACAGTCCAAAAAAAGCACCAACCTAGCAGCATCGTAATCATCCTTAATCAAGATTCCAATTTGTCTCAGAACATTGTATCTGCTCCTACCATACCTTAGGGAATGACATATCCTCTTTCTTCTCCTCTCATAGGCTGTCATTCCTTTTCAATTTTTTTTCTTTTCCCTTCATCTTTCTATGTCTTGAGACAAAACCCATGTTCACTTTCTGCATGACCCCATGAGTAATAACACATAGAGCATTCAGGGAACCCCCCATCATCTAATACCCCTACCAACCTTCCTCCACCTTTTCTTTGAGGCTCGTGACCTTAACCTGAAGGTAAATTATCTGGTTCTGCGACATATTGACATTAAAATATTCCTTAATTTAGTAGGAGATTCCTAAGAGTAGGGTACCATTTCCATATCCTCAAAAGTAGTCTAAGGTAGGGAGTTATATTCTGAATCAGCCTCATCCTCTTGAGAATCACTCAAGCCCTCCAAATCCTCTTTACTATCATCCTCGTGTTCCTTCCTTTCCACTTGAAATTCCTCATCCTCTAAGCCCTCACTAGATGAGCTACCTTCATCGTCAAGGGTAAAAACCTATGCTGATTGAGGGGATGCCTCTTTGGTTTCAATTTTCTCTTTCTTATCTTTGGTAAGGAGGCGAGACAATCTCTTTTTCCCATAACTTCCTTCATGCTTCTCCTTATTGAATGAAGGTATTATTCTTCCTCTTTAGAATCATGCATGTCTAAGTCAATTGTTATCGACTTCTTATTAGAATCTTTCTCAATATTTCTAGCCTTAGCTGGGCTATTTTTAGGGGTTGCATCTTTCCTTTTTTTAGGGTTATTCTTGATCAGGGAAACTTCTAGGGCTTCAAAAGATGACTCAACAATGGTATTTTTTCCTTTAGTCTTGGAGATTGGGGTGTTCTCATTTGATGATAGAGGATTAGTTTCTTTCGGCTACATTCTCATAGATGAGTGAGGGGCCTCATCTCTTAGTTTAGAATTCCTAGTGAGGATTAGCAAATGGATTTGATAAGGGCAATGATCAAATGTATATTTATAAAGGGCATAAATAATCCCTTGGTGGAGTGGTGGGATAGCCCCATTCAAAATGCTAGAAGATGGTGAGATAAAAAGGTAATACAACAGATTAATTTTATATCCATGCCTTACGTGGTTGAGGATAGGGAAATGGTAGTCATGCATAGTAGTATAAAACCCATCTAAAGTAAATTATTTAATAATAAAATAACTAACAATTGCATAGGGTTTAGGGAGGACTGAGCGATCATACCCATTTTGCACCACCGCCGACCTTTCACCTTTCTCAAAAAGATTTTTGAGATAGTTCTTGTAGTCAATAGAGATTTTTTCTCAACCTTCTTCCCCTCATTCCTCAAGCCAATCACCTTTTCAATTAAATCTAGTGAGAGGACAAAGTAAATTCTATTGATAGAGACTTCACCATTATGCCAAGAGTTGCAAAATCTCGATGCGAGAACTCTGTCATAGCCTTTCATGGAAAAGAAAAACAACTTCATCCCATCTCTGTGGTAAAGTCCCACACTTCTTCATTTTTTTAAGTTCTTTGCAACTTTTCAATTCTAACCTCTTCAATAGACCCCCTATGTCATAACTCTGAAAAATAGTAGCCTAGAAAGAGATCTGAAAGCAACACAGAGAATACCCACAATTTGTATGACTAACCCCACCAAATAAGGAACAACTACCAAAAAGGCAATTTTTAAAATGATCTTCAATGCTTTCCACAAAACTGAAAATACATCTCACATCATGAAAATACTTGCCAAGATGCAAGATACAACTACCACCTTTCCATCTAATTATTTTCCCATCCTTAGTAGTTAAGACCAAGTGGCGATAAGACTTCTCTATACCACTAGCAACGTGAATAATATTAATTTATCCTATACTACAATAAGTCCTAATAGGAATCCAACATGACACCCACATTAATAGCCAAGTCAGCAGCCAACTCAACTTTCTAGTTTGAATTTGAAAAAAAATTGGTGTCCATTCTCTTAATCTTTAAAAATAAAACAGCTTTATCCCTTCTCATTGTTACTTGAATAGGAGACCGAGTTTGTCAAGTAAGATTTAATCCTTTCCTTGGGAAATTTTTGTTTAAGGCTGATATGGAATTACAAATTTAAAAAAAAAAAACCATTCTATGTGATTTAATCCTTGATTGGCCACTTCATCGACCATACTATTCCCCTCCCTAAAAAATATGTTGGATTTTAATTTTGGAGAAGAAGCCCATTAAACTTTTTCTTATTTACTAAGAAGTATTCATCTTTCCATTAAACAATCCACAATAAGTTTGGATTCGCCTTCCAAGATAACATTTTGACAATTTAGGTGCTAGAGGCATCTAAGCCCTTGCCAAGCAGCAACAACCCCCACCCTGTTATTGGAACCCCTTCCCGAATCCATATAGTACCCTTATATCATGTGTCCTCTACTATTTGTTATAATATCCCCCACTCCTAATAACCCAGGATTGCCCTTAGAGTAGTTATATAAGTTACATTTAATCCATCCTTCATCCAAAGGGGTCCAATGACAATCTTTTCTTAATATCAGTTTGTTCTAATTCAAATTCAGCAGATTATGAGTTATGCCCCAACATTGTTTAATTCTTAGATCCAACAGACTTGGCATAACCTTATAAGGACTGAAGGAAGCAACATTCAAATTCTCTTTTATCTATTGTTTTATGATATGAAACAACATCTTGTTGTTTATAGCCTCCTCTCTAAATATCCTGGTGTATTTGGAATCATAGGTTTCTTATAATTGGATGTGTAAAAGGACTATGATTCCATTGCTCCATCATTTCTCCTATATTACCTCGGGAGGTCCACATTATCTTAATGTCAACAAGCCTCTCCTCCCAAATTTCCTTAGAAAATTGGTAATATAGGAAAATGTTCTTGATCTATACTTTCAAGATCCTTGTAACAAGGAGTGCACCTGTTCACAAGAGAGAAACCTCTTTTGTTCAAGTTATCAATTGTCAAAATTTTGCCATGGACAGTAACCACCAAAAACAAGTAATTTTTGGAATCAGACCTTTGACCCATATGAGATTCCAATTGAATTGCTCCCTTGAATCTACCTCAATTTCACTGTAGGATGATTTAACTGAGAAGGCACCTAAGGGATTATGATGCCATTTATATTCATCCTCTCTATGGGGGAAAAAAAAGGACCAGTCGCCCAAGGTAGATCATAAATGTTGAGTCTCCTCAATCATTTGCCTATTTTTGGCATCAAAGATGTTTTTACTATTCCTAACTTGATCCATAAAGGTTTTCCATCTGGCCTGGTCTCCCTACCATGATAGATATCCTTGAACAAGGGTACCACAATATTGGATAAGGACATGTTTAACGAAGTTGAATTTCAATTTAGATTAGCAAGAGCATTTTCTTTTAACCATATATCTTCCCAGAACCTAGAGTGTCATCAATTCCCAACCATTTTTTCCCTCACTTCCATAAAATAGTCCTAATTTTGGATATATTATTCCATATGCAAGATGCAAATGGAAACTCATTGTCAAGAAGAAGAATGCTACTATTGGCACTATTTAGATATTTGGCTCTCAAGATTATAGCCAAGTCTTTAACATTTTCAAATACCTGCCATCCAACTTTAGAAATTAAGGCCTTATTGAAAGTTTTAAGTTTTCTAATCCCAAGCCCCCCTTCCTTTTTGGAGCTACAAACTGTATCCTAGGAAACCAAGGACAAACGAGTTTTTTCTTCCATACACGTCCAAAGGAAACATTTTTGAACTTTTTCAATTTTGTTAGCCACACATCCAAGCATCTTAAAAAGAGAAAGGTAGTAGACCGGGATGTTTTGTAAATAAGACTTCACCGATTGGACTTTGCCAGCCAGACTTAGGATTTTCCATTTCTATCCTAAAATATTTTCTAAACCTCTCAATAATTCCATTCCATAAGAGATTTGTGGGGTTTTTAGAAATAAGAGGCACACCGAAATAGCAATCTAAAAAGGAAGCATCACTGCATGCTAAAATTTAGGTGATTTTAGTTTGCAGATCAAAATGGACATTTAAAAAATAGATTTTACTCTTCGCATAGTTAATGTGTTGGCCAAAAATATTGGTATAATTATCAAGGATCTCTTTCCAACTTTTAGCTTTTGAGATATAGGATTCTCCAAATATTATAGTGTCATCCACAAACTGTTGATGAGTGATGGGATCTAGAAGAAAGGTATCTTTGACACTCTTTAATCTACCTATCTCTTTGAACCTTTGGATATTTATCCCCAAGACTTCAACCACAATAATAAAAAGGTAGGAAGAGAGAGGGTCCCCCCTTGGCAGAGGCCATGACCATAAGAGAAGTAACCTTTAGGCAAGCCAATTATTAATACAAAGAACATCAAAGTAGTAACACATTCTGCAATCATGCTTAGGAATTTGTCTTTGAAACCAAACTTCTTAAGCACTTCAAAGACGAAGTTCCAAGACACCCTATCATAGGCTGTTGAAATGTCCAACATAAAAGCCATACTAGGTTTTTTGCTATGTTCCATGGAATGGACCAATTCATGGGTCATAATAACAACATCCAAAAATATGTGTCCCTTTGACAAAGCCTTTTTGATTAATAGAGATCATTTTATCCATCACTTTTTTGAGCCTATTAACAATGACTTTGGAAAATATTTTATACAAGGTATTACATAGGTTAATAGGTCTAAAATCCTTAATATAAGTAAACTTTTCATTTTTAGGGATCAAAGCGATAAAGGAAGAGTTGACTTGTTTAAGGATTTTACCAAACCTAAAGAAGTCCTTAGTTGCATTAAAGACATCCATTCCAACAACATCCCAAAATTCCTCGAAGAAAGTCGGGGGTACCCATCAAGCCCTAGTGCCTTATAAGCTCCAAAGGAGAAAGAAGCCTCAATCACCTTCTGAAAAGAGACTCTAGAGTTAATAAAGTGTAGATCTTCATCTGCTATAACCTTAGGAATAACCTCTAGTATGCCATCAGGGTCCCTGAAATCACCTTGACTAGTATTGTTTTTTTATTTTCAAAGAAGGAAACAACAAGCTCAACAATCTCTACCTCATTCTCCGTAATGGATCCATCTTATTTTTGTAGCTACCTTATCTTATTCTTGCTTCTTTTTTTCATAGTAAATTGGTGAAAGAACTTGGTATTCTTGTCCCTTTTTGTGAGCCATTGAATTCTAGGTTTCTATTTCCAGAAGACCTAGTCTTATTTTTTTCTTAGTTTGAGCCATTGTTCCCTTAGCACAACCTCCTCCAAGCATTCATCCCAAGACAAAATATAACATTCAATCTTGTCCTATATGGCCTTCAACTTAACTAAAATAGACTTTTTATGTTCAAATATGTTACCAAAGGAGCATCTATTCAAGTGTTTCACTTTGTTTCTCAACAATTTTAGCTTTTGAACCACTCGAAACATGGGAGTACCATTTATCTAAACTTTCCACCATTGTTCAATGAAAGCTCTAAATTTAGAATGGAGAGTCCACATGATCTCGTATCTAAATGAACAGGGTTATTTCCTGAAACCATCCTCCCATGAAATAATATTAGCATTATGATCTGATCTAGACTTAGGGAGGGAGCTAATGGATAGGGAGTCAACATCTCTCTAGTTACTTGAAACTAGGAGTCTATCAATTCTAACTTGGATAAGGTTTTGGCCTAGTCTCCTATTGGACCAAGTGAATTTGGATCCTTTTAAGTTAATATTAATAAGACTTTCCAAGGAAATAAAGTCTACAAGATCATTCATACTATCAAAATAATCAACAAGGCCCCTGGACTTCTCATAAGGATACAAGGGGGAGTTGAAATTTCCAACCAACATTCACAAGTCATCCAAAGAGCTGATAATAAAGGATGCTAGAGAAGACCACAAGGCAACACGATGGGATCTCGTATAAGGAGCATAGATATTTATGAGGATCTACTCAAAGTTATTTTGCACACTATTCAACTTGATAATAAGACAATTTGAATCAATCTACTAGCAAAAGATGTTAGATTCCACATAGTAGCGATTCCACCTGCCGCACCATCAAAATTGCTAACAAAGAACTCAACAAAAGGCTAGAAAAACTCAGCGGTTTTTTGAAAGTTTTCAAATATCATTTTATTTTCCTATAACATGATAATATCTATCTTTTTCTCAAGCAACATACACTTCAGTATATGTTGTTTCACAGGCTATTGAAGCCCCTCACATTCCAATATAGGGTCTTCATCAAAAATAGAAACTAAGGAACTACTCAACAATAAGTAGTTTAGACACCCCTCCTTAGAGGCACAAACAAATTACTTTTTATTTTTCTTAGGTTCCAAGAGACCATCTAAAGTCCTATGGTTTCCACTAGCAATATCTCTTATTGCATCCCTACTCCTAGTGTCTTTCTGAGATGGTATACCAACTTTATTATCACCTCCCACATCGGCTTTCCTCTTCTTTCTATTTTTAGCACCTACTTGAGTCCAATCCAAGTCATCATCTTCCTCTTCATCAAAGAATTTCCTTGACTTGATTGAGGGAGGGGTACAAGAGAACACAAGCATATATAAATTTTATTTTAACTTAACAAACTTCACCTCAGTTTTCTCCTTAAAAATCCTATCTGTATCATCTAGGTTTATATTCTCCTTGTTTGAATTTCAGGATCTAATGACATTCTCTATTTCCATGCCTCTTGGCTTGAGCACAAGGGGAGTTTGTAAGGGCCTTTCAACAAATTTATGGTTCAAATCCACTATCATATCCACTTCAACATTCAATACTTTCTCCATATTATCCTTCAAACTAATCTATGGAGGAATATCCAAACTTGACTGGGGCCAAGATCATGCTCGACTCCATCCCAAAGGAAGAAGTCATTAGGCCATCAATCTATTTTTTCTTATCTTTCAGAAGGCTATTTTTAATCTCCTCTACTGAGGGAGTAGGAAAGGATTTAGATTCACGCTCTAATTGGGACACCTAGTTCACCACTCCTAAATCTGGCTGGGCAAGATGAGCATCTGACATAAGATGTTTCTTGGCGGGTTGTTTTTTGCATTCAGAACTAAAATGACCATACTTTCTATAAAATTGACAAAAGGCTTTAGCATTTTCATATTCTATGGGTTGAACCCAAGAGCCAATCCTAGAAAGGAGAATGATCTAGGTCGGCAAAATAGTGTTAATAGCCACATTAACATAGATTCTAACAAACAAAAGTCTATATTTGGATTGCATGATCCTATCCACAACTATGAATTTACCAAAGGATTCAGATAATCCCTTTAAACACACCTAGATTCCAATACTCAATGGGCAACCCTAGGAGATGGATCCAAGTAGGCACCACCACTCCCAAATCTTTCCAAGGGTCTAGACCAAGTTTCCATTTTCATAGGGATAAGAAGTTTTAAAAATTACTCCCATAAGTCCATGGGCCTTCCTTGAGAATCTTAACCATATCTTCTTGGTTAACAAAACAAAATAGGAAAAGACCATTTGCCATAGCATTAATCGACACACTACCTTTAATTTTCCACCTAGCATTAGCCCATTTTTTTTACCTGATCAATAGAATATCAAAAAGCCAGAAAATTACCAACAAGAGAGAGGCTCAGCTCAGCAATAGCCATATTGAGCAACACATCAGGAACCTCAACTTGTTGGTCTTTCACAATAAATCCCACCATAGGAGCCGGTTACTCTTGGTTTTCACCCATTTTTAAGGGGACTTTCCCCTAACAATTTATCAACAAATCTAGCAAGTTCCTCATCCACAAAAAAGGATTCAAGATGGTACTGGGGTGAGGACGGAGACATGACACTCGCCTCAACCTAAGAGTTATCTTTGTGACTTTGCACAAAAAAATCCACAAAGGTCACATGACTATGAACCCTGTGAAGTAGGGAATCCTGCAAGCCTCCCCCCACCTTTCCCATCCAACATAGTGTGGCAAAGGAAGCAACGAAGAAGAACCACTCAAACCCTAGCAAAGCAAAAATCTTCCTTACATGTTAGATGTTAGTATTGGTGAGATTGTTAGATTTTATCATCAGATGTTTATTATATTAATATTTTACTATTTCAATCATCAAGATTAAATGTACTAACATTATAATATAAAGATGTAATTCTATGTAAATATATAATTAATTATTATTAATAATATTTTATCATCAAATTCCTATATAATACTATTATATAAAGAGTGCTAATATAATTTTGACATAGACTTAGGTTAAATATCATAAGAATTATTGCTATCTAAAAAATTCCATTTAGATAGTGGATCTATGAAATCCAACAATAAGACCAAATTTTTTAAGTCAATTAGATTTGAGAAAAACAATTTCTATGATTTAAAAACATAAAAATCATGCATCTTTATTTTTAAAAATTGAAAAAAAAAACATTAAAAAAAAATCACAATTCTTATTGGCTTGGAAACAATTGAATAATAATAAATTGAAAAAATATTACAATAATACTACCCTAATGACTATACTAACAATTCCAAGTAATGAATCAGAAAGGATAACCATGTCTACTATAATCTAAATGGGATCAATAGTTAGTGCACTCCTTGAGACTAATACCAATTAATTTAAATGTTGATCTTCTCAATTAATTTTTTTTTTATCATGTAGCTCATAGTTTAACTTGATTTATTCTAGTAGAGTAAATACTAAATTTGAATGCTACGATAATTTGATAGTCAAATATTTGTTCCTATTTTTATATGGATCCCAATGTTTGGTAGATTTAAAACATTTTAAAATTGCTTTTCAAAAAATCTTTGTTGTTTATATTAAAATGGTAGTTGTTTTTTCCCTTGTCTTGTAGAGGGTTAGTATGGGCATGCTCTAATACCCCATTTTTTAATTATATTGCCATCGCTAGGCTCTTGATTCAAAAGCTTCTCATGTAAATATGAAATATATTTTATGATTTATTGATGAGTCAATTAGAATATTTCCAAGCTTTCATTCTAATTAAAGCTAGATAAAATGTTGTATTAAAACAATATGGAGAGAAATAATTGTACACTAGATAGCTTTGTTTATATCAATATGTTTATAGATAACAAAATGAAATATTGTTGTGTAATGCTTTGATGAAGATGTTTGTAGAGCCATCTTGTTAAATATTAAATACATCAACACAAACATACATAATTTTCACCTATATCTGTTATATTTACTTGGTATTGGTGTGTGTGAGAGTGTGTGAGTGTGAGTGTGTGTGTGTGTGTGTGTGTGTAACAAAAAGAATCAGTCTATATTACAGCCAATCTTAAACAATGTCAGTCAACTCTGAATGTTTAACACTTCAAATCTAGAAGTCAAAGATTAGTATGTGTAATTTAAGCCATCGACTATATTACTACTTTCCACTGATTCACACCCGCTTGAATGAAATGTCTACCTCTTTGATTGTTAATGCAAGAAATGATATGGAATTACAAAAATACTATACTAAACATCAACAAGATTTTAATAAGTAAATAGCCCACACATTACCGTCAATGTGCTAGTTGTTTAGGATGAGGTCACTCCAATGTAAAAGACTGACACATTTAACTCTTTCATTATCAGTACTTGTCGTTAGGCTAATACTATTGCATTCACTTAAGCCTAATTAATTGATTTTTTACACAAATCAAAAGTGATTATTATTTTTGTTTACAAAATAAACATGATTTTTATAAAGTTGAGATTTATAATTTTAAACTAAAAATTATTTATCCGCAATATGATTGGATGAAAAAAATTTGTGTTATAGGATAAAATTTATGGGAATGATAGATTTTATAGGCTTTATAAAGATTTCTTTATATTTAAAAAATAAATGTCTATTTTAACTAACTTTTTTAATTTTTTATTGATAATCTTGTATATAACTTGAATTTTCTCTATAAATATATATAATTTTTAATAAATTTTGTATTATTAATTTTGAAAATATAAGTAATAAAATTAATTAACTATTGTATAAGGATTTGAGTCACACGATTTAAATTAAATTAAATAAAAATTTAAATAAATACATAAACTATTATATTACAAGCATTACACAACAAATATTTCCATTAAAATAAAATAAACTCAAGTATGTATCTTTTATAATTACAATTTAGTATAATTTTTTTGTGAAATCATTCTACTTTTTATTAATACTTTTTAAAAATCATAATTTTATTTTTAATCATTTTAATATATATGATATTATTTTATAATATATTTAATCATAAATTTAAATATTTTTCATTTAGTCGTTAAAAAATACTTATTTTCATTTTATTATATATATTATATACTTTTATAATTATTAACAGTTATTTTATTACGATCAATTATAATTAATATTACATAAATATAATCAAAATAATATATAATTTTAAACTAATAATTAATAATTAATTTTAAGATTAATTTTATTATTATAATTATAATTATGTAGATTTTATAATTAAATTAGGATTATTCTTAAGAAAATTTATATTTTCACTATAATGTTTATATTATATATTTATTTGATGGGTAATATAGTATTATTATAAATATTTAATTTTTTAGATTTTATAAAGTATTCATAAGTCTATAGCTATAAAATTCAAAGGACAACAAACCCTAACTACCCCTCCATACACTCGGTCATTTATACAAATTATAAAATATCAACAAAATTGGACACACACATATATAAACTATGAAAAACTACATAGTATCATTACAAAATTGCCCATTTCCCATACAAAATATGTTTTGGCTACCTTGAGGTGTCTGTTGACCCAATAATCTTCAAGTTTGAACTTTGCATGAGGTATCCCTTTTTGCACCTTTGTTACACCAAGACCATCTCATTCCATTCTTTGTTCTTGAAGATAATCTTTCAAAGCCTCCAGCCAATATGATCTTCAAATTTCCTTTTATCCTTATCACTTGACTCACTCCACTTAATGAAAGGTTGAAGCGATGGATTTTGATCTCTAATTTTCAACCAATCGTCTTGCGGTGCCATGAGACATTTGCCTAGACATGCCCACTCCACAATCAGCCTCAAATCAAAAGTCTACTTGTCATCCACACACTCCTTTAGGACCCATTGAACATCCTCCTTACTTCCCAGCTCCAACCCCCATGCCACAAGCAGTGAAACGATATCAATATTAGTTTGATATTGGTGCTCTATGATGATATGATGAATCAATAAGGATCTAGACAACTATTAAGAGTGGGGTGAATCGGTAGATAGAAAACAGACTAAACTTTCACCAAACTCAAACCCAACTCATAAATCAATCACTGAACTAACCGTTTCAAACACTGAACTACAAACTGCAATTGCACTGTCAATTTTACTGGTTGACTGACATAATAAAATAATAGTGTAACAAATCTGAAACTCTCAAACCATTTAACCAAAACATCAAACCACTTTACTAACATTAGTAAAAGCACATTTAAGATCACTTCCGGTCATCTAAACACATATAAGTGGCTTTACGAGTTAAACAAATTAACCATATCAAAACATAACCATAAAAACCATTCACCACTTGACACAATGATTTTTTACATGGAAACCCAAATGGGAAAAACCATAGTGGGGATGAATACCCACAAGTATTCTGAACTCTTTTGAATTTCGCCCTATTAGGAGCCAAGCCTTGTTAGAAGCTTTACAAAAATGTCTTGTTAGGAACAGATCCGATTAAGGACCACCCGATTAAGGGATTGACTACAATACCCTGTTAAAGGCAATACCCTGTTAGGATTAACCTTAGTAGATGATTTCAAATCCAACTTAATGGATCAACTGGTTAGAGGATTTAGAAAACACCAAGCTTGTTAAATCTTACCCAGTTAAGGGATTTAACTGTTGTAATTGTTAGAGAACAACAGGGTTTTGTTGATCTGGTAATAGCACAACTCTTCTTGATCGGATCCTTTTCATGCTCCAATCTGCCTTCAAACATTTTGCAGATACTCCTTCTAGTTTGACAATGAATCACACTAACACTTAACCAAAATTACCAACACTATTACAAAACAATTCATCGACCTTATAAGCAAAACAATAGGACGGTAACACATCACAAAACCTAAGATCTCATAGAGATTACAAAAAAATTGGTTCAAACATGACCGTTGGATTACATAGAAATCATCAACACATTGTTCAAGACAAACTGCTCCTAGATCACCGCTCATCGACTCCTATAACTCATCACACGGTTTCCACTTCATGCAATGTACTCACTCATTCCCAAGATAAAACTGTTATCTCTACTCGCCAAAATCACTTGAAACCTATCACGTGCATCATGTATACGTGGCATAATCATCTTCGATCACCATTTGATCATACATCAACACAACCGATTCACCAAGCTCCATCAGTTAAGGTTTGGCATATCAACAAGTAGGGTTACCAGTTGATCTCACCGCTTCAATAGTAATACCGGTTACATTACTGCATCACTACTGGTTGCAATACAACTCCATTGTTGGTTACAATTGACATCAATGACAACACTTATACTTCATTAATGCAATCTTCATGAAATGCCAACACTCATTCTCATATATTCTTCCCTAGACAAGATGTCCAAAATTTTCCACAAACATAGGATCATCATGCTTGGAAATGCTCTATAGTTTCTTCACCGAGATTTGACCTAAAAACACCGAATTTGCCTCCATCCTGCAACTCTTTGCCACCAATCCTTTGAATGCCACCTGACACCAATTTCAAATAGTTGTGCAATAAAGTTGGCCAAAATTCCTTTAAAGCAAAATGCTTATCCCATCACATTTAAATTACATACCTTCTCATTATGGTTGTTGCAATTTATGGCATACAACCCATCATAATTAATCAAATTGGATCTCTTAGAGATCCTCCCAATAAATTTTTTTTGTTTTCTTCCATTAATGACAATACCCACTTTGATAACCTATTTGTGATAATGTTTCCATTTCTCAACACACAAGTAATTTCAGAATCCTTAAAAGTTATTAAAAGTTCTCTTATAATTTTAACATATTTATTTAATTTTCACATTGGAATTTCACCTTAGATAATGACATTGATAGCAGTTAGAGAATCACCCTCCAAATACAATTGTGATACTAATAATTTCTTGGCCATTTTGATTGCTAATAAAGTCACTTGCATTTTGAATTTATTGTTCATACCTTCCTTCAATCTTTTAGCTCTTATTGCCATAATATTTATGTTCCAATCTCTTGCCACAAAGCCTACATCTAAAACCATAGAGTGTTGTTTTTAATTTACACACTTTACTTTCATTCCCATATACCTCATAACTAGGTGTTTGTTGAACATAAACTTCTTCTTCAAGAAAACTATTCAACAAAGTTGATTTATAGGTGGAGTGCTTGCTCCTACTTGATTCGATTGATCACCTTTCTCTTCTTGTTCTTATTCACTATTTGGTATTGGTGCTCCACTTGTGACTACTTTGTCAACAATTCCATCTCATGCTTCTTCCTCCTTAAAAATGGCATCCCTGCTAATAATCATTTTCTTTGAAACTAGGTTATATAATCTGTAAGCTTTTGATTGCTCACTATAACCAATGAAAATACATTTTTCACTCTTATCATCCAATTTTCTCCTTAATTCAGCTAGCACTAAAACATATACAACACCTCCAAAGATTCTAAGATGGGATACAAAATGTTTCTTACCACTCCATGCTTCTTGTGGGATTTTGTCTTTAACACTCTTTGTAAGACTTCTAGTTAGAGTGTATACTGCACATGCTACTGCTTCAACCCAAAAGTCATTAGACAAGTTTTTATCCTTTAGCATACTCCTTTCCATCTCCATTATGGTTCTTTTTATCCTCTCGGCTACACCATTTTGCTATGGTGGGTACCTTGCTGTTAATTGTTTCTTAATTTCATGATCTCTACAAAAATCTAAAAGTATATTAGAATTGTATTCACCACCCCTATTAGATCCGAGTACCTTGATGAGGAGTCTACTTTGTTTTTCCACCATTTATTTGAACTCCTTAAATTTATTGAAAGTATGAAGACTTCTCCTTGAGAAAGTATATCCAAGTTTTCTTGCTAAAATCATCAATAAATGTCAAAAAATATAGATTTCCTCCTAAGGATGGAGTTTGCATTGGACCACATATGTCAGTGTGAACTAACTCCAAAGGCACTCTTGCTCTATTTGAACTTCCTACTGGAAAATATTTATCTATGCTATTTTTTTGTTATACAAATTTCACAAGAAATAGCAGGTTGCATGTGATGGGTGGAAAACCTTTCACCATATTCTTCTTCTGCAATAAACTCAAGCCATCAAAATTAAGGTTTCCATACCTCAAATGTCAAACCCATGTATGGTCTAAGATTTCTGCCTTGAAATTAGCTTCCTTTGTTCCTTGAATACCATGAATCTGTAAGGGGGACATCCAGTTCCTTGTCATATAAACCTTGGCAATGAACCTATCACTTGGATTTCTATCTAAGATTCTACAAACATCATTGTTAAACCCTTTTCCAGTTAATTTTCCAACACACATTAGATTATGTTTTAATCCAGGCACATAGTAAACATTAGGAATATACCTTTTTTCTCCATTTTTAATTAATACATGTATAAAACCTTTCCCCATTACAAATACTACACTATCATTAGGCCACTGTGTCTTTTGCTTGGGTCAATGAATCCAAAACAAGTGCATAATGAAAGGACCTCGTATCTATTTGAACAAGAAAAATGTATGATTTGTTGGGTGCTTGTTTTAGGCGGCCTCATAATTTTTTGTCATGTAATTGTTTGAATCAAATTTAAAATTCTCTCAATTTCCTCAATTGATTTGTTATTTCATTAATTCCTAAGTTGATTGGTTTGGTGAATGCTTTCCTTTCCTTTCAACATCAGTTGAAAGAGAAATGGAATAGTGGCCTTACAACATGTTTGTAGTGGTTCAACTAGACATAAAAGGTACCATAAAATGTTAACTTAATCGTGTTTTAGTAGGCACATGTGATCTTAGGAATTGTATGTAATTCTCTATGATGCGACAAACTTGACTCAAACACTAACGACCTCATCACCAAAAACCCTTTGCTAATCATTAAATTCTAACAGTGTTTGAAATTTTATTTTATAAAATCACCTGAATTGTTTTGGTTTTGGTATTATGGGCTTCCTCTAAGTAGTAGAGAAAGCCTCTAAAAATTGGCGTATGCCGCTTTAGGTGGCCAAGACACGGTATTCTTTAGTAAAAGGCGAAAGAATAGTTCGCTCTGCCTTGACCACGCAGCTCCGTGAAATTTTCATTAAACACGTTGGATGTTATATATCATCTCCATTCATCTTTTGATACTCAAACCAACGAATGTGGGAGTAAAAGTCAGAAACTGCAAATGGCATTTCTCAAAGCTGCGAGATTGACAACAAGAAATCGAATACAACGGAGCGTGTTCAACATTTCGATTCTATCTGCTTACAGAATGCCTCCCTCCAGTTTTTCTATGTATTCTAACAGTTTTGCTCCTGCGGGGATAATCAAAAATCTATTCTAACACTTTTCAAGGCTTTTTTCATAAGCCCCTTTTTGGCTACCGTTTTTGTTTGTTATCAAACTGAAATAAAATACTGAAATGCTGGGAGAGAAGGAAGTTTAGTGGATGGGAACATTACTAGTACTTAGCATCATCATCACTTGGATTACTTAGAAGATCTGATATAAAATTAGACGCTTTCTAAATCAAAACGTACTCCTAAAATTAGACGCTTTCTTTAGCAGAACCTACTCACTAGCGTTCACAAGATGGGCACTCATCTTGTGAAAAAATGAGCTATATATTTAGTCAATAATATAGAATAACCGATTGTACCAATTTGATCCCACATCATTTGTACTTTTATACAAGGCAACAAACAATAAACGGAATTGCTAACGTTATTGTCGGGGCAGTGAGGAATGTTACGCATTAGGAGACTTTGAGTTCACTCCATCATCCAGACTTAAGGGAAGCTGATATATTGTGTACCTGAGCCCTATATGATGTTTTTACAGTTAAAAAATTTGACTAAAATACATATGATCTTAAGTCATTGTTGAAATTGGCATCTAAGTGATATTGATTTTAAAATCTATAAAGTAGCACCCTCCAAATACAATTGTGATACTAATAATTTATTTGCCATTTTGACTGCTAATAAAGTCAGTTGCATTTTGAATTTATTGTTTGTACCTTCCTTCAATCTTTTAGTTCTTATTGCCAAAATATGTATGTTCCAATCTCTTGTCACAAAGCCTACATCTAAAGGACTCGAATTCCCTCTTGACACCCATCGAAGTTGACTTTCACCCATCCTACATCTAGTTTCATCCAATCAACTTCCTTCCTCTTAGAATCCAAATCAAGCTCGAGAGACCCATTAACATGCCAATGTTTATAATATATTATAATTATTAATATTATTTTATTGAAGTTATAGTATAGCTAATATTACAAAAATATAATTCTACAATAACAATAATTCAAAATTATAATAATTAAGAATTACAACAAATGTTTTTATGACAATACTATAAAGATAAGTACTTGCCACTACGTGACACTTATTTTATCATGTTATTGTAAGGACTAGTGATCTCATTTCTCATTTCTCACTTCTATAAATAAGTTGTCATTTTTTTAAAACTCGTGGAAAATTTTAAGTTCCGAGGGGGAAAGAAAACCATGACAGAGTTTTCGACAGAGATCAAATTAGTATCTTGTCTTGATTAAGTTGTTGTTCTACCATGGACATCTTCTTCAACCCTTATCCAACAAAAATTCTATGTAAAGATTTTTTTACAATTTCTTAGAATATATATGTATTATTAATTGATAAACTATATTATGTAGGAACTTGTGATCGAAGAGTTGTCTCACGCCTGTAAACAATTTCTCTCACATCTGAAATAAATTTTAGGTAATCGATTGTAAACATTTTTTCTACAATCATGTGGGAACTTGTGACCGGAAAGTTGTGTCATGCCTGTCAACAATTTCTCTCACTTCTGAAAACAAATTTTCAGTTCAATTTTTTGTAAACGGCCACAAATCACATAAACTCAAATTCAAATAAAATTTTAATGCTCAAGCTGAGTGGACTGGATGCTATGTACAGTGTGAAGAAGTGCCCTAATAAATAGAATTAATTATAATTAAATGCTACAAGTTGTGTTGTGCATCGCCTTAGTTACACCGCCCCCAACAAGCCTTTTATAGGCAACATGTTGAAAACTAAATAGAGTGAACAGAGAGTCTAAAGAATATGTGGACAACAGATAGGCCTTGTGAGGGCAGTTCATTTATGGTACTCCCCTCCATCAAGGGAGATCCCATTACAACTCAAATTAAAAGGAGACACCAGGCTTGGCTTGACCATTCGTAGAATAGAAGAAGTTGAAAGTAGATGAGATAAAATAAAAATAGATACAGTCTATGTATGCTCAAATTACATACACTCTCATTTATACAGAGTTTCCAGCCAAGAAGAATACTTGTCGATTACAAAAAAATGAAGGTTCATAACTGATTTGCTATACATGGACAGGAAATAAATATTTGCCTAAGGAGTCTAACTAAAGTTTAGAAAACGTGGAAAATCTTAACAAGTTAATTTCATGCTAACAACAAGTATGGAGGGGACATGAGAAATAGTCTAGGAAACAACATTTGTAACATGCAGTTCATTTTTAATTGACTGCGTTAATGTAGGAGAAATTACTGATTAGTAACATTATCCCTTAATTTCTTCTACTAATAGCTTCAACATCTATTATTCCCAAATTTTCTCATAAACACTCAAAGTATTCCCTAGGTAATGCCTTCGTGAAAATATCACATAATTGATCTTCAAATCTAAAGAATTTAAGATAGATTTCACCATTGTTGACTATCTCTTTGATGAAGTGATATCTTGTATCAATGTACATGCTCTTTCGGTGAAAAACGTGATTTTTTGATAGTGCAATTGTTGATTTCTTGTCACAAAATACTCGTGTTCGCTTCTCTTGTGCTTGCAATAGATCCTTCTAATTCTCCTCATCTAGATTGTTTGGCATGTTGCTAATGTGGCTGCTACGTACTCAACTTCAGCCAATGAAAGTGTCACTATGGCTTGCTCCTTTGATTCCCATGAGATTGTGCCTATTCCACAACGAAAGAAATATCCGGAAGTACTCTTCCTATCGTCAATATTACCTATAAAATCATTATCAGTATAACCAATTTCATTAGTTTTGGAATATAGAATTCCATATCCTCGTGTACCTGCAACATATCTGAGTATCATTTTTCCAACTTTCTAATGAGAGCCTTGAGGTGAATCCATAAACCTTGAAATCAAACAAACACCACACAAGATGTTTGTGCTTGTAGCTGAGAGATACATTAGACTTCCAACAAGCTTCTTGAACAAAGTTGGATCAACAATTGACCCCTTCTCCTGTCTGCTAATTTTTGTTTCTGTCGCAACTCGAGTTGGTGCTGATTTACTATTCAATGTTTTGAATTTTTTAATACATCCTTGGCATAATTAGATTGACAAATAAAAATTTCATTATCAAATTGAACAACTTCAATGCCTAAGAAATATTTCATCAAACCAAAATCTGTCATTTTAAATTCTTTCATCATTGCTATCTTAAACATATCTACAGATAAATTACTCGTAAAAATTAAATCATCAACATATAGCCAAACAATCAAAACATGATTTTACTGATTCATTTTTATATATAATGTAGGCTCACTACTACTTTTATTGAATCCTTCACTCAACATATATGAATCAATTTGACTATATCGAGACCTAAGTGCCTGTTTCAAACCATAGAGTGTCATTTTCAATTTAGACACTTACTTTCATTCCAATATACCTCATAACCAAGTGGTTGTTGAACATAAACATCTTCTTCAAGAAAACCATTCAACAAAGTTGATTTCACATCCATTTCAAAAAAATTCCAATTATTTTGTGTAGCTATTGTCAAAACCATTTGAATTGTATCTAGGCTAGAAACTGGAGCAAATATTTCATTATAGTCTACACCATAGTGTTGTGCAAAATATCTTGCTCCTAATCTAGCCTTATGCTTATCAATTTCACCTTCTGCATTAAAATTGGTTTTATAAACCCATTTGACATCAATGTTATCCTTAAGGTAGATCCACAAGCCCCCATATCTGATTTATTTCAATAAAATCAATTTCTTCATCCATGAATTTGATCCAATATTCCTCCTCAAGTACTTCAAAACACATAGGATCATGAGAGAAAAAAGAAAAATTTGAGCAAAAATCCCAAAAAAATTCTCCTTTTTCATATATCTCTTTCAAACTTCTCATTTTCTTATCTTTTAATATGGAACATGTAGGATTTGACTCATTACCTGTACTTTTGAAGTGGGATTCTCTCCATGACTTGATGATTGACCTTGCACAAAATTTCTAGGTGGAGTGCTTGCTCCTACTTGATTTGATTGATCACCTTTCTCTTTGTGTTCTTCTTCACTATTTGGTATTGGTGCTCCACTTGTGACTACTCTATCAACATTTCCATCTCATATTTTTTCCTCCTTAAAAATTACATCCCTACAAAAAATCATTTTCTTTTAAACTAGGTTATATAATCTGTAAGCTTTTTATTGCTCACTATAACCAATCAAAATATATTTTTCACTCTTATCATCCAACTTTCTCGTTAATTCAACTAGCACTAAAACATATGCAACACCTCCAAAGATTCTAAAATGAAATATAAAATGTTTCTTACCACTCCATGCTTCTTGTGGGACTCTGTCTTTAACACTCTTTGTAAGACTTCTATTTGGAATGTATACTGCACATGCTACTCCTTCAACCCAAAAGTAATTAGACAAGTTTTTATCCTTTAGCATACTCCTTTCCATCTCCATTATGGTTCTTTTTTTCCTCTCGGCTACACCATTTTGCTATGGTGTGTACCTTGTTGTTAATTGTTTCTTAATTCCATGATCTCTACAAAAATCTGAAAGTTCATTAGAATTGTATTAACCATCCCTATCAGATTTGAGTACCTTGATGAGGAGTCTACTTTGTTTTTCTACCATTGATTTGAACTCCTTAAATTTATTGAAAGTATGAAGACTTCTCCTTGAGAAAGTATATCCAAGTTTTCTTGCTAAAATCATCAATAAATGTAAAAAAATATAGACTTCCTCCTAATGATGGAGTTTGCATTGGACTACATATGTTAGTGTTAACTAACTCCAAAGGCACTCTTGCTCTATTTGAACTTCCTACTGGAAAATATTTCTCCATGTTGTTTTTCTATTATACAAATTTCACAAGAATTAGCAGGTTGCATGTGATGGGTGGAAAACCTTTTACCATATTCTTCTTTTGCAATAAACTCAAGCCATCAAAATTAAGGTGTCCATACCTCAAATGTCAGATCCATGTCTGGTCTAAGATTTATGCCTTGAAATTAGCTTCCTTTGTTCCTTGAATACCATCAATCTATATGGGGGACATCCAGTTCCTTGTCATCTAAACCTTGGCAATGAACCTATCACTTGGATTTCTATCTAAGATTCTACAAACATCATTGTTAAAGGGAACTTTGTACCCTTTTCTAGTTAATTTTCCAACAATTTTCCAACACACATTAGATTATGTTTTAATCCAGGCACATAGTAAACATTAGGAATATACCTTTTTTCTCCATTTTTAATTAATACATGTATAACACCTTTCCCCATTACAAATACTACACTATCATTAGGCCACTGTGTCTTTTGCTTGGGTCAATGAATCCAAAACAAGTGCATAATGAAAGGACCTCGTATTTATTTGAACAAGAAAAATGTATTTATTTGAACAAGAAAAATGTATGATTTGTTGGGTGCTTGATGTTTGCAGTGGTTCAACTAGACATAAAGGGTACCATAAAATGATACATAAAGGGTACAATAAAATGATCGTGTTTTAGTGGACACGTGATCTTAAGAATTGTATGTAATTCTCTATCATGCTCAACACTAACGACCTCATAACCAAAACCCTTTGCTAATCATTAAATTCTAACGGTGTTTGAAATTTATTTTATAAAATCATCTGAATTGTTTTGGTTTTGGTTTTGGTATTATGGGCTTCCTCTAAGTAGTAGAGAAAGCCTCTAAAAATTGGCGTATGCCGCTTTGAGTGGCCAAGACACGGTATTCTTTAGTAAAAGGCGAAAGAATAGTTCGCTCTGCCTTGACCACGCAGCTCCGTGAAATTTTCATTAAACACGTTGGATGTTATATATCATCTCCATTCATCTTTTGATACTCAAACCAACGAATGTGGGAGTAAAAGTCAGAAACTGCAAATGGCATTTCTCAAAGCTGCGAGATTGACAACAAGAAATCGAATACAACGGAGCGTGTTCAACATTTCGATTCTATCTGCTTACAGAATGCCTCCCTCCAGTTTTTCTATGTATTCTAACAGTTTTGCTCCTGCGGGGATAATCAAAAATCTATTCTAACACTTTTCAAGGCTTTTTTCATAAGCCCCTTTTTGGCTACCGTTTTTGTTTGTTATCAAACTGAAATAAAATACTGAAATGCTGGGAGAGAAGGAAGTTTAGTGGATGGGAACATTACTAGTACTTAGCATCATCATCACTTGGATTACTTAGAAGATCTGATATAAAATTAGACGCTTGCGAAAGCAAAACGTACTCCTAAAATTAGACGCTTTCTTTAGCAGAACCTACTCACTAGCGTTCAAAAAAACTGAGCTATATATTTAGTCAATAATATAGAATAACCGATTGTACTTTTATACAAGGCAACAAACAATATACGGAATTGCTAACTTTATTGCCATGAGCGGGCAGTGAGGAAAGTTACGCATTAGGAGACTTTGAGTTCACTCCATCAACCAGACTTGAGGAAATCTGATATACTGTGTATCTGAGCCCTATATGATCTTTTTATAGTTAAAAAATGTGATTAAAATTATTGTTGAATTTGGATCAATTGATTTTCCCAAAAAAACTCTAAACTAGCACTAGCACTTGCATCCTTATCTCATAACATTTAAATTATATAACTTTCTATTATGGTTGTTGCAATTGATGGCATACAACCCATCACTATTAATCAAGTTGGATCTCTTAGAGATCCTCCCAATAATTTTTGTTGTTGCAATTGGTAGCATACAACCCATCACTATTAATCAAGTTGGATCTCTTAGAGATCCTCCAATAATTTTTTTTTCTCTTCCATTAATGACAATACCCACTTTGATAACCTCAGATACCTTAAAAGTTATTAAAAGTTCTATTATAATTTTAACATATTTATTTAATTTTCACATTGGAATTTCACCTTAGATAATGACATTGATAACAATTAGAAAATCACCCTCCAAATACAATTGTGATACTAATAATTTCTTGGCCATTTTGACTGCTAATAAAGTCACTTTCATTTTGAATTTATTGTTTGTACCTTCCTTTTGAATTTATTGTTTGTACCTTCCTTCAATCTTTTAGCTCTTATTGCCAAAATATTTATGTTCCAATCTCTTGCCACAAAGCCTACATTTGAACAGCTGGAATTCCCTGTTGACACCAATCGAAGTTGACTTTCACCCATCCTACATCTAGTTTCATCCAATCAACTTCCTTCCCCTTAGAATCCAAATCAAGCTCAAGAGACCCATTACATGCCAATGTTTATAATATATTAGAATTAGTAATATTATTTTATTGAAGTTAGAGTATAGTTAATATTACAAAAATATAATTCAATAATATAATTCTAAAATAACAATAATTCAAAATTATAATAATTATGAATTACAACAAATGTTTTTATTACAATACTATAAAGATAAGTACTCGCCACTACGTGACACTTATTTTATCATGTTATTGTAAGGCCTAGCGATCTCATTTCTCATTTCTATAAATAAATTGTCTCGTGCATGTAAACAATTTCTCTCACATCTAAAATAAATTTTAGGTAATTAATTATAAACATTTTTTTTACAATCATGTGGGAAGTTGTGACAGGAAAATTGTGTCATGCTTGTAAACAATTTCTCTCACGTCTGAAAATAAATTTTAGGTAATCAATAAACCATTTTCAATTCGACTTTTGTCAGCGGCCACTAATCACATAAACTCAAATTCAAATAAAATTTTAATGCTCAAGCTGAGTGGACTGGATGCTACGTATAGTGTGAATAAGTACCCTAATTAATAGAATTAATTATTATTAAATGCTACAAGTTGTGTTGTGCATCGCCTGAGTTACACCGCCCCTAGCAAGCCTTTTATAGGTAACATGTTGAAAGCTAAATAGAGTGAACAAAGAGTCTAAAGAATATGTGGACAACAGATAGGCCTTATGAGGCCAGTTCATTTATGGTACTCCTCTGCATCAAGGGAGATCCCATTACAACTCAAATTAAAAGGAGACACCAGGCTTGGCTTGACCATTTGTAGAATAGAAGAAGTTGAAAGTAGATGAGATAAAATAAAAATAGATACAGTCTAGATATGCTCAAATTACATACACTCTCATTTATACAGAGTTTCCAGCCAAGAAGAATACTTGCCGATTACAAAAAAATGAAGGTTCATAACTGATTTGCTATACATGGACAGGAAATAAATATTTGCCTAAGAAGTCTAACTAAAGTTTAGAAAACATGGAAAATCTTAACAAGTTAATTTCATGCTAACAACAAGTATGGAGGGGAAATGAGAAATAGTCTAGGAAACAACATTTGTAACATGCAGTTCATTTTTAATTGACTGCGTTAATGTAGGAGAAATTACTGATTGGTAACATTATCCCTTAATTTCTTTTACTAATAGCTTCAACATCTATTATTCCCAAATTTTCTCATAAACACTCAAAGTATTCCCTAGGTAATGCCTTAGTGAAAATATCACATAATTGATCTTCAAATCTAAAGAATTTAAGATAGATTTCACCATTGTTGACTATCTCTCTGATGAAGTGATATCTTGTATCAATGTACATGCTCTTTTGGTGAAAAACGTGATTTTTTGATAGTGCAATTGTTGATTTCTTGTCACAAAATACTCATGTTCGCTTCTCCTGTGCTTGCAATAGATCCTTCTAATTCTCCTCATAGATTGTTTGGCATGTTGCTGATGTGGCTACTACGTACTCAACTTCAGCCAATGAAAGTTTCACATCACTTGCTTCTTTGATTCCCATGAGATTGCGCCTATTCCACAATGAAAGAAATATCTGGAAGAACTCTTCCTATCATCAATATTACCTAGAAAATCACTATCAGTATAACCAATAAAATCAAATTCATTAGTTTTGGAATATAGAATTCCATATCATCTTGTTCCTGCAACATATCTAAGTATCATTTTTCCAACTTGCCAATGAGAGCCTTGACGTGAATCCATAAACATTGAAATCAAACAAACACGATACATGATGTTTGACCTTGTAGCTAAGATTGGATCAATATTTGACCCCTTGTCCTCTATGCTAATTGTTGTTTCTATCGCAACTGAAGTTGGTGTTGATTTACTATTCAACATTTTGAATTTTTTGAATACATCCTTAGCATAATTAGATTGACAAATAAAAATTCCTTTATCATATTGAACAACTTCAATGCCTAAGAAATATCTCATCAAACCCAAATATGTCATTTCAAATTCTTTCACCATTGCTAGCTTAAACATATCTATAGATAAATTACCTGTCAAAATTAAATCATCAACATATAGGAAAACAATCAAAACTTGATTTTGTTGATTCATTTTTATATAATGTAGGCTCACTACTACTTTTATTGAATCCTTCACTCAACAGATATGAATCAATTCGACTATATCAGGACCTAAGTGCATGTTTCAAACCATAGAGTGTCTTTTTCAATTTACAAACTTTACTTGCATGCCCATATACCTCACAACTAGGTGGTTGTTGAACATAAACTTCTTCAAAAAAAAACCATTCAACAAAGTTGATTTCACATCCATTTTAAAAACTTTCCAATTATTTTGTGTAGCTATTGCCAAAACCATTTGAATTGTATCTAGGCTAGAAAGTGGAGCAAATGTTTCATTATAGTCTACACCATATTGTTGTGCAAAATCTCTTGCTACTAATCTAGGCTTATCCTTGTCAATTTCACCTTCTGCATAAAATTTAGTTTTATAAACCCATTTGACATCAGTGTTATCCTTACCTTTAGGTAGATCCACAAGCTCCCATATCTGATTTATTTCAATAAAATTAATTTCTTCACCCATGGATTTGATCCAGTGTTCCTCCTTAACTACTTCTTCAAAACCCATAGGATCATGAGAGAATAAAGAAAAATTTGAGCAAAAATCCAAAACAAATTCTCCTTGTTCATATATCTCTTTCAAACTTCTCATTTTCTTATCTTTTAATATGGAATGTGTAGGATTTGACTCATTACCTCTACTTTTGGAGTGGAATTATCTCCATGACTTGATGATTGACCTTGCACAAGATTTCTAGGTGGAATGCTTGCTCCTACTTGATTTGATTGATCACCTTTCTCTTCTTGTTCTTCTTCACTATTTGGTATTGGTGCTCCACTTGTGACTACTCTATCAAAATTTCCATCTCATGCTTCTTCCCCCTTAAATATGGCATCCCTACTAATAATCATTTTCTCTGAAACTAGGTTATATAATCTATAAGCTTTTGATTCCTCACTATAACCAATGAAAATACATTTTTCACTCTTATCATCCAATTTTCTCCTTAATTTAGCTGGCACTAAAACATATGCAACACCTCCAAAGATTCTAAGATGAGATACAAAATGTTTCTGACCACTCCATGCTTCTTGTGGGATTTTGTCTTTAACACTCTTTGTAAGACTTTTGCTTAGAATGTATACTGCACATACTATTGCTTCAACCCAAAAGTCATTAGACAAGTTTATATCCTTTAACATACTCCTTTCCATCTCCATTATGGTTCTCTTTTTCCTCTCGGCTACACCATTTTTCTACGGTGTGTACTTTGTTGTGAATTATTTCTTAAGTCCATGATCTCTACAAAAATCTAAAAGTTCATTAGAATTGTATTCACTGCCCCTATCAGATCTGAGTACCTTGATGAAGAGAATACTCTGTTTTTCCATAATTGATTTGAACTCCTTAAATTTATTGAAAGCATGAAGAGTTCTCCTTGAGAAAGTATATCCAAGTTTTCTTGCTAAAATCATCAATAAATGTCAAAAAATATAGACTTCCTCCTAAGCATGGAGTTTGCATTGGACCACATATGTCAGTGTGAACTAACTCCAAAGGCACTCTTGCTCTACTTGAACTTCCTACTAGAAATATTTCTCTACGTTGTTTTTTTGTTATAAAAATTTCATAAGAATTAGCAAGTTGCATGTGATGGGTGGAAAACCTTTTACCATATTCTTCTTCTGCAATAAATTCAAGCCATCAAAATTAAGGTGCCCATACCTCAAATGTTAGATCCATGTCTGGTCTAAGATTTCTGCCTTGAAATTAGCTTCCTTTGTTCCTTGAATACCATGAATCTGTACGGGGGACATCTAGTTCCTTGTCATCTAAACCTTGGCAATGAACCTATCACTTGGATTTCTATCTAAGATTCTACAAACATCATTGTTAAAGGGAACTTTGTAGCCTTTTCTAGTTAATTTTCCAACACACATTAGATTATGTTTTAATTCAGGCACATAGTAAACATTAGGAATATACCTTTTTCTCCATTTTTAATTAATACATGTATAACACCTTTCCCCATTACAAATACTACACTATTATTCCCCAATTTTATCTCAGATTTCACATAATCATCCAAATTAGAAAATAACTCTCTATTCCTTGTCATGTGATTACTACATCCACTATCTAAAACCCTTACATCCTTAGAGCTTTCTTGTGCCACATTGTAAGTTATGAATAAACTACCTGAATTGTTATTAGATACATCTGAATGATTTGCACCGAGTTTTTTCAAATTTTGCTTGTTTCTTCTTACATTCATTTGAAAAATGACCATATTTCTTACAATAATAGCATTAAAAATTGGACTCATCAAACCTTTATGATTGTTCTTGAGATTGATTTATACCTTGTCCTTTATTATTGAAGCTATGATTGGAATGGCTAGTCCTTCCTCCTTGATCTGTATTCATTTGTCCACCTCTACCTATTCCTCTTCTTCTATAATTTGATCTTCCTCTTCCTCTACTTGATGATGTGTGAGCTCTAAAAGTATTCTTTGAAGAAGAACTATTATTTATGTTTATTCTAGACTCGTGAGATAATAAGGAACCATTAATTCATCTACAGATAACTAAGATAAGTTTTTTGATTCTTTAGTGGCAACAACAATTGCATCAAATCTATTAGGCATACTTCTAATAACTTTTTCAACCACAATCTAATCATAATTGTATTTCCCATGTGTCTTCAATTGATTAACAATGTTTATTACTTCTATTAAAAAATGATCTATAGAATCTAATCTATTCATATGAAGATTTTCAAAATTTCTCCTTAATGTTTGTAACTTAGATACCTTTATTTTTGTTGTACCTTGGTAAGCAGTTTGTAAGGCCTCCCAAGCTTGTTTGGACCTAGTTGATGTAGCAACTCTTGGAAACATTGAATTATCCATTTCTTGTTGAATGAAAAACAAAGCCTTAGCGTCCTTCTTCCTGTTATCCTTCAGCTGCTTTTTTTCTACTTGTGGTAATCCCTGATTGGCTGCCTCATCATGTGGTTCAGCAAAACCTTTCTCTACCAAATCCTATATATCTTGAGAACAAAATAATTTTTTCATCTTTATGGAACAAAAATCATAATTCTTACCATTGAAGATGGGAATTTGGGGCTGAGATATGCTGTTATTTGTTGCCATGGTATATTGGGCTGATTTCTTTCATTGGAAATGGTTACTTTGGGTTTTATCTTTTGGGTTATGAGAGGCTTACATCCATGTTGGCATTACATGATAAGTATGCTTATTTTATCTAAGAGATTGAATGGGGTTTTGGGTGTTGTTGTGGCCTTTCATTTGGGGTGATGTTGATTACATCATACTTGACACAATGATGCTTTTTTAGGTATTGGTTGAAGGACAAGTTATCATTTACAAGTTGTCTCTCTTCATTCTATTTTTTCTCTCATGTTTTGGGAGGATGGTGACATATTGTGGAAGAGTATGCAGCATTTGAGGATGGTGACACTTTGAAATGAGCATTGATTGATAGACTTCATATGCTTTGAGCTTCATTTCAGATTTGGTATTACCCATGCAGTGGGAGTTCTTGGATATGTGTGTACTTTATTGATAGGATTCAATACAAGGAGCTTGATTATGGTTTATGGTTTGATATAATATTGACATGAGTTTATTGATATTGGTTATACCTAGTAGGTATGGATGGTTGGATGTATTGGCATGTGTTATGGAAGTCATTTTTTATCATGTGTTTATTTCTTTATGATAGCAACTTAAAGCCTTTGTTATCACATTGGATTTGATGCTTGTGTTCTTCGATTAGTGCATCTTCACTTATTCCTTTTCTTCCATATGTGGCATGTTGGAGGATGAGATAATTTATTTCTTGAGATGGTGGTCACTTGGTTTTATTGTAGGGAAATTGATGGAGCACGAGAGCATTTTAGAGATTCATGTGGTTACATGTATGTCTATGATGATGCATTTAATTGATTGACCCTTATGCAATGTATACAGCAAGTGGGAGAATTTTGGGATAAGGTGTTGTACACCTTGCATAATATTTTTAATGTTTAATTATTTTATTATTATGTAAGGTGCACCTAGGGGAACCTAGATGGATGTGCATCACATAGAGATTGAACATTGAAATATTCTTGGGGCCACTTGATGCTTTGTATTGTAACATTGTAATTATTTAATATTAAGAAAAGATATTTAATAAAGAGAAAAAATAGTACCCAATATTAAATGAGGGATCAATGGTCTTGTGTTCACATGGTTTTACTTCTTTTTTGTTTTTGTGTGAGCTTAAGTATATAAAAGCAAACATATGTTTAGTGATTAAGGTTGGCTGGATTTTTGGGCAAACATTGTATTGAGTTATTTGGAGGATTGTATATCTTAAGCATGACATGGGTTCTATGGATTCATTATTGGATACATGGGAATGCATTAGAGGGCTTGATGGCTTGAGACTATTCATTATAACTCTATAAAATGTGCTTGGTATTGCTTTATGGATGAATAATACAATGGAGTATGGATTATTTTGGAGGTTGGATTTTTCCCTCGTGAGGTTTTTCCTAGGGTATATCTTGTGTTATCTTGTGGCTTTTTTATTTGATCATTGCATAATGGTGATTGTGTAAGCTTGTATATGAACTTTTCTCTCATGTGTTATGTAGGAAATAGATTAAATGTAACTAGGTATGAAGCATTATTTCCTAACAGAGGCAAGGTCTAATAAAACAAAAAAAAAATTCATCTAAGGATGTCATTCTCCATAAGAGTTAGCACTAATTAACTTAATAGAGATGGTATTCAATAAATTGTTTTTCATTTGCAAAGATCTCTAATACGAATTGTTGAAATTGTTGAGCTTGAATTTTTTTTTTCTATCCTAGAGAATAGATGGATCCAAGGATCTTTAGATAGATAACATGCATGAAGAGATATGTCTAGATGTGACTCTACATGATAAATGTGTTAGATGTGATTATATATATATATATATATATATATATATATATATATATATATATATATGGAAAGTTGATTAATAATTTCAATTTTATTGAACCATAGATATACACTTGAGCAAATAAAATAAATTTAAAAAAAAATGTTCATGATATATCAAATATTTTAATTAAATTATAGAAGTCGTAGTAATAAAATATTGAAAACTATCAACAAATAAGAAAAACATACACTATAGAATATATTTTAATTTTCATTACTTATGTTCTAATTTGTTATTCTAATTTGCTTACTCTCTTTTTAGAAAGGTTTTATAATAGACCTTATTATAAAACCATATTGATATCCAATATTAAATATATGTTTTTTCAAAGAAAATATAATATTGAAATCAATTTATTGTATATTTTTTTAACATTTGAATAAAATTCTTATTCATATAAAAAACATTAGAAAGTTCTTAATAATAAATAAATAAATAAAATTAAATAAAAATAAAAATTTAAAAACATTAAAAGATTCTTCCATATAAAAAAACAAAAAAAACACATTAAAAGATTCTTCAATACAAAAAAACAAACATTGGAAGGTTATATTTTAAATCATAACTTTAGGCATACGTTGCTTTCAATGCATTTATAAATAAAGATAAAAAGTCAAGTAAAATAAATGCTACGACGTTTTCTTGTGGAATGTTTTTAAAAGCTTCAAGTTGCTGAACTTTTATTGGCATGAACTTCTATTGGCATTGTAGATGCTCTTTTTGTCCACGAATATTTGGGTAGTATATGGAGACAAGACTATTAATTACAATTTAATATTTTTTAAAAATATATTTAAAATAATCATTCAGTTAATTTTGTGAAGTGGTACTCTCTCACACAATTTAAGACTTAAAATTAACTCCAAGTATTGCCATTAAAAATTATGCTTCAACTTTAATAAAATTAAGAAAATAAATCAATATATACATTTATGTATGAATCTTTCATAAAAAAATCTGATTTTGTCGAAGCTATTAAATCTTCTGTCGTATTATCTTATCTTTTCAGATAAGCTCTTGTTCGTGTATAAATAAGAAATCCCACCTTCAAAAAAAATTCATGCTTTCGAGAGATTAAGTTGATTAAGTTGGCTTGGTAGAAAGAAAAATATCAATCATGGCGGTGTTGTCAATAGCATTACTTCTTTGTTTAGTTTTTGTAGCACCATGGGCTATTTGTGCAGCTCGTGTCCACCGCAGATTCACTGTAAGTGTTTTCATTAGAATTCTATAGATTTTATGAATGGATAGTAAATTAAATTATGTTGTATTTATGTGTTTTTGGATTTGATTGTGTGAGTGTTTTTTTATTAACGTTTCAGATCATATTCCATGATCTATCATCTAGATCACTTTTTTTTTTCTTATGATCTCTATCTCATCCTTACGATGGATCATGGAATATGATCCAAAACGTTGATACAAAAAACACTCATACAATCAAATCGAAAAACAGCACAAATACTGTCTCATGAATTATGGAAATCTACTTACATTGACTAAATTATTTTGTTTAATGTGTTACAGATTCGAACCCAGAATGTGGCCAGAGTGTGCAACACACAGACGATTGTAACAGTCAATGGACGGTATCCTGGCCCGACTCTACGCGTTCATGAAGGAGATAATCTTGTCATAGACGTGATGAACAAGGGGCCCTATAATATTACCCTACACTGGTAACAAAGAATATGCTCAAAACTAATATGCAAATCTTCAGTAGTGTTATTGTTTGAGAGGTTTTATTGTTTTTATGATTTTGCAGGCATGGAGTAAAGCAAATCAGATCAGCCTGGGCAGATGGACCGGGCTACATAACGCAGTGTCCCATTACTCCTGGAACTAAGTATACATACAATTTTACAATCACAGGTCAGGAAGGGACAATGTGGTGGCATGCACATATGACATATCTGAGAGCTACTGTGAATGGAGCTTTGATTATTTTACCTCGGCATGGAAAAACTTATCCATTTCCCAAACCCCATGCTGAGTTTCCTATTATTTTGGGTAAGTGGCTCTCAAAAATCTAGTTTATCTTTCATGTTATATTTCATTGGAAATAGGATGAGGAACCACTTTTATATCATTCATGAAGTGTCCATTGTTTAAGCAAATTCAAACAACAGTTTGAAAAGAATTTATTCTCTTTTTGGTTTAGTTCTAAAATCTTTAAATGTTTGTGTTTACAAAATTATGGTATGTTAATGGGTCTTTGGTCTACTGGTAAAGTTGAATGATTCCAAATGAGCCCACCAGGATCAAGATGGTCTATCAATGGGCCCTTGGTCTATTGGTGAAGTTGAATGGCTCCAAATGAGCACACCAAGATCAAGTCTTGCTGAGTGCAAGGCTCCGACATCATAAGGGATGAGGCAGGGATCGTGCCCCGGGCGAATTTTGCGGAATGGATACCCATCAATCCTTGGCTCTTAGCCGAAGAGGTTCAGCCTATTGGCTCGTGCCCCCGTATCGGGTGGCAAAAAATACTTTGTGAAGGCCCTTGCTGGGCTGGCAGCTCGTGGGCTTCCTGTATCTCAATGTGTTCTAATGGTTGTGATAGTAGTTGTTAATTTAATATTCACATTTGTTCATATAATGTTTGTTTTTTTGGACAATATTGTACCAATAGTTGTAATTTTAAAGTTGTTATTGCTGATGAAAACTGCCCATAGTTAATAAAAGCAATCAATCATGTGATGCCACATCAGCTGCACAAGTATGGGTTTCCCTTTTGCACGACCATTGGTCTGACCTTTTTTTGGGGGCTGTTTTGAACATCTTGACAAAAAACATGCTGATATGGCATCATATTTGATGATGTGGCCCCAAAACCTTAATTATAAGCAGGGATTTACCAAATAAGCTGGTATAAAAAATTGAAAGTGATTTGAAATTTCTATGTAAGATTTTGAGAAACCCAAAATTAAGATACCTAACTACTAGATTTTCTCTTATATCTTACATATAAAAATATCATATTTCTAAAAATTTGTAAACATCGATATATAATTTATATAAGAAATTGAAATCATCGAACATTTTAAATTACTGTGTGATGATAGAAATGATTTGAAAACGTTTTCTCATATGTATTGATAATAGGTTATATTGTGGTTCTTATTGTTTCACTTAACTTTTGTCTTTGGAATATTTTTTAATTTAGAAATTAATATCACCATCATCAATGTCAGTTTCCTCCAACTTTTCATTTGAATTTCTTGTTTACAAAGTAGGAAGCAATTGTTTAAATTGACATGCACGCAAAAGTCGACGTAGCTTTTGACATGGATTTTTTTACCATGGAAGAATACTTTGTTTACTCAGATTAGCATATATTTCGACAGCTTCAAATGTCTACATATAAGTAGAAGACTTATAAATACATTTACCTAAATGATAAGCCACGGATTTAAGTCATGAATAGAAAAAATCAATTGTCCTATTCTTGACAGTATCTAGATTTAGCGTTGATTTATACGTGTTTAAAGTTGGCATTAAAACAAATTATGCAGCTATATATTAAATTATGATCTTTAAGTACAGATAGATTTGTCATTTCTGAATTTGATAATGTGAATATTTCGGTCATTTTTTTTGTATTAATATTTTAGATCATATTTAATGATCTATCATCTCAAATGTCAACGCAAAATCTCTGATACAATTGAACCCAAAAATAGTACTCTATGATACAATAGATTGTAGAAATCTAATATCATTAATCTTCTAAGTACTGTAATATTAGAAAAAACTGTGCCCCATGTTACAATAAATAATAGCGACATTTGGAACGAATATAATTTTATGTTAGCTCTAGAAGCATTTGATTTGGTATGCAATCGACTTTTTCTATTCACTGTCTTATTGGTTGCAAACCGTTAGAAAAGACATATTTGGAATGGCTTAAATCACGCACACTAAGCTTACACTTCTAGATTTAAAAGTGTTAAATACTCAGAATTGACTGACATTTCTAGACTTGATATGTTGCTTAATGTGTGTGGTCACACTAAGAATACACTTCTACACTTAAAAGTATTAAACACTCAGAATTGACTAGACTAAATCTGTTGTTTAATGTGTGATGTTTAAGGCTGACCTAAATATCCAAATTTCAATTTAATCTTTTTATTCTTTGTATGGTGTGCAGGTGAATGGTGGAATGCGAACGTAGAAAATGTACTAGCGGATGCGATCCGGAGAGGAGGTGTACCAAATGATTCTGATGCATACACCATCAACAGCCAACCAGGAGACTTTTTTCCTTGCTCTGCAAATGGTTTGTAACCTTTTGCATTGATGAACTTTTATAAAAGCAAATTTGAAGTGATTGCTAATTTTGAAGAGACCAATAATTAATGAATGAATTATGTTTACAGACACTACTCGATTTATGGTGGAAAGAGGAAAAACTTACCTGCTGAGGATTATAAGTTGTGCGATGATTCATGCATCCTTCTTCAAGATTGCGCAGCACAAAATGACCGTTGTGGCAGTGGATGCTCTGTATACCAAACCATATGAGACAGATGTGTTGGTCATACAGCCAGGAAACACCATGGATGTTCTCATAACAGCTGGGCAAGAATCAGGGCGTTACTATATTGGTACCCGTGTATACAACAGTCAACCACAAGGATTTGAATTCTTAAATACCACCACAACTGCAATACTTGAATACCATGACAGCACTAATACATCTGCTCCTGTGTTGCCAGATTTTCCTGCATTTAACGATACACCAACTGCATTCAAATTCAGTACAGAACTGAGAAGCCTGAATGCTTCTGTCCCGCAGACTGTTGATGAGGAAATGTTTATAACAGAGGGATTGGCACTCGCTAGCTGTCCAAACAATTCCTGCGCAGTGATCAATGGTGGAAGACCACTTGGAAGTATGAATAACATTTCATTCGTTTTGCCAGAAATATCTATTTTGCAGGCTTATTATTACGGTATAGATGGAGTTTATACCACAGATTTCCCAGATAATCCTCCGCTGGTGTTCAATTACACTGGAGCTGTGCCAATGGGTCTTTGGCAGCCAGATTTTGGAACAAGAGTAAAGGTTTTGAAATTCAATAGCAGTGTGCAAATTGTATTGCAGAATACTGGGATTCTTACAATACAGAACCATCCTATACACCTTCATGGCCATGATTTTTATGTTGTGGGGCAAGGCTTTGGAAACTATAATTCTCAGACGGATCCTGCAAATTTCAATCTGGTAGATCCACAGCTTTTGAACACCGTGGGAGTTCCTACTGGTGGGTGGGCAGTCATCAGGTTTATAGCCAACAATCCAGGTCAGCTAATTTATAGAGTATATATATAGTTTAATGTTCTCTCTTTTTATTCATATAAACTGACTCTGGAATCTAAATTTGTTTACGTTGTTACATAACAGGAGTTTGGTTGATGCATTGCCATTTTGAGTCCCACTCCGAACTGGGTTTTGAGACCGTATTCATTACGGAGAATGGGCCTGGAAATTCGGAGTCATTGCCTCCTCCTCCAAGGGATCTGCCCAAATGCTAGATGTATTTCTTCATCCATCCCACTCCTCTAGCAAAAGAGGCCCCGTTTCACTCAATTTATTTTCTTTTAATTGAGAAAATAAAAGTTTGTATCGTGTAGGATGATGTGGGTTAATTATTGTATCTCTAATTCAAGATGTGAGTTATTTTCTTTTGATTGGAAAAATAAAAAAAATTATATCAAAATGATATGAGCCAATTATTGTACTTCTTTTTTGATGATTTTTGTGGATTTATGCAGGAAGATCTTTTGAGTTCATTGTATTCTCTTTAGAATTCTTGATTAGCAAATTTTCATCTTTTTTACTAAAAAGAAACAAGTTTGTATAAATGCAAGTTGGTTTAAAAAACTACCCTGACATATAAAAGTAAACAACATATGGTCTATAGGGTAAATGTGGTTGGCCTTGTGACAACCCACTTTGGTTCTTTTAAGTCTCTACATCAAACATCACAGGAGACTAATGACTTGAATGACATATAAAGTATTTTAGACATCATCATAAAAGCACATTGTTGACTTTAACATTATGATGTCTCTTTGAGTGACTTGAATGACATATAAAGTATTTTAGACATCATCATAAAAGTACATTGTTGACTTTAACATTATGATATCTCCTTGAATGACATTTGTGATGTCATGGATATCTATCCAATTAAATATACAATTTTCAAAAATCTTATTATAAAATACCTACCTATATTGTTTATGCAACAATTATCATAGTTTTTTTTAAGCAAATGATCATATTTAATTTTTTGATTGTTTTTTAATACTTTGTTATTTTTTATGTATCTATTATTTATATAATATGCAATACATTAATAAATGAAAATATTTTAAATCTATGTTTAATAACTCTAATTAATAACTTTTTACTAATTATACTTAATTTTGTTTAAATATTAATTTTTACATTTAAGATTTTTCATATACGGAATCAACAAACTATTTATTGAAATACATGGTTGTCAATCGTAAAGAAGGGTGCATGATTATAGTCTATAATTACTTTTTCCATTTAATAATTTAAAACATGTCATTTATCTTTCTCTCTATTGGTTCTTGTTGGGAATAGTCATTAGAAAAAACATATTTTTTTTTATTTTGTCAATTCACTTAATGACTTGAATGGCATATAAAGTATTTTAGACATCATCATAAAAGAACATTTTTTACTTTAACATTATGTTGTAATTTATAAAATACCTACCAATTACATCATCTATCCAATTAAATATATGATTTTTCAAAAATCTTAGACACTATGTAATTTATAAAATACCTACCTATATTGTTTATGCAACTATTATCATAGTATTTTTTTAAGAAAATGATCATATTTGATGTTTTGATTATTTTTGAATACTTTTTTTTTATGCATCTATTATTCATATAATATACAATACATTAATAAATATAAATATTTTAAGTCTATGTCTAATAACTTTAATTAATATTTTTTTACTAATTATACTTAATTTACTTTAATAATAATTTTTGCGTCGAAGATTTTCTTATATGGAATCAATGAGCTATTTATTGAAACACATGGTTGTCAATTGTAAAGTAGGGTGCATGATTATAGTCTATAATTACTTTTTCCATTTAATAATTTAAAACGTGTCATTTATCTTTCTCTCTATTGGATCTTGTTGAAAATAGTCATTACAAAAAACATTTTTTTTTATTTTGTCAATTCACTTAATGACTTGAATGACATATAAAGTATTTTAGACATCATCATAAAAAGTACATTGTTGACTTTAACATAAAGTGTTATTTTTTGTGTGTTGTTGCGTTGCGCTTTAATGTATATCTTTTGATCTTTTGGCTATAATGGGTTTCAGGCTCATCAAAACTTGTTTTCCCTTATTCAAAAACATTATGTTGTCTCCTTGAATGACGTTTGTGATGTCATGCATATCTATCCAATTAAATATACGATTTTTCAAAAATCTTAGAAACTATGTAATTTATAAAATACCTGCCTATATTGTTTATGCAACAATTATCATAGTTTTTTTTAAGCAAATGATCATATTTAATGTTTTGATTATTTTTATTATTTTATTATTTTTTATGTATCTTTTATTTATATAATATACAATACATTAATAAATACAAATATTTTAAATCCATGTCTAAGAACTCTAATTAATAAATTTTTACTAATTATACTTAATTTCATTTAATAATAATTTTTACGTTGAAGATTTTCATATATGGAATCAACGAGCTATTTATTGAAATACATGGTTGTCAATAAAAAAGGGTGCATGATTATAGTATATAATTAATTTTTCCATTTAATAATTTAAAACATGTCATTTATCTTTCTCTTTATTGGTTCTTGTTGGGAATAGTCATTACAAAAAATAGTTTAAATTTTTTTTTTTTTTTTTTGTCAATTCACTTAATGACTTGAATGACATATAAAGTAGTTTAGACATCATCATAAAAGTACATTGTTGACTTAAACATTGTGTTGTCTCCTTGAACGAAATTTGTGATGTCATGCATATCTATCCAATTAAATATACGATTTTTCAAAAATCTTAGACACTATGTAATTTATAAAATACCTACCTATATTGTTTATGCAACAACTATCATAGTTTTTTTTAAGAAAATGATCATATTCGATATTTTGGTTGTTTTTTAATACTTTGTTATTTTTTATGTATCTATTATTTATATAATATACAATACATTAATAATACAAATATTTTATCAAAACAAAAAACAAAAAAAATTGAATCCATGTCTAATAACTCTAATTAATAACTTTTTATTAATTATACTTAATTTACTTTAATAATAATTTTTTACATCGAAGATTTTCATATATGGAATCAACGAGCTATTTATTGAAATACATGGTTGTCAAATACATGGTTGTCAATTGTAAAGAAGGGTGCTTGATTGTAGTCTATAATTACTTTATCCATTTAATAATTTAAAACATGTCATTTATCTTTCTCTCTATTGGTTCTTGTTGGGAATAGTCATTACAAAAAACATTTTTTTTAGATTTTTTTATTTTGTCAACTCACTTAATGACTTGAATGACATATAAATTATTTTAGACATCATCATAAAAATACACTATTGACTTTAACATTATGTTGTCTCCTTCAATGACATTTGTGATGTCATGCATATCTATCCAATTAGATATACGATTTTTCAAAAATCTAGACACTATGTAATTTATTAAATACCTGCCTATATTGTTTATGCAACAATTATCATAGTTTTTTTTAAGCAAATGATCATATTAATGTTTTGATTATTTTTCAATACTTTGTTATTTTTTATGTATCTATTATTTATATAATATGCAATACATTAATAAATACAAATATTTTAAATCTGTCTAATATTTCTAATTAATAAATTTTTACTAATTATACTTTATTTTACTTTAATAATAATTTTTGCGTCGAAGATTTTCATATATGGAATCAACGAGCTATTTATTGAAATACATGGTTGTCAATTGTAAAGAAGGGTGCAAGATTATAGTCTATAATTACTTTTTTCATTTAATAATTTAAAACATGTCGTTTATCTTTCTCTCTATTGGATCTTGTTGAAAATAGTCCTTACAAAATACATTTTTTATTTTTTTTTATTTTGTCAATTCACTTAATGACATGAATGACATATAAAGTATTTTAGACATCATCATAAAATTTAAACTTTTGACTTTAACATAAAGTGTTGTCTATTACGTGCTGATGTGCTTTAATGTATATCTTTTGATCTTTTGGTTGTAATTGGTTTCAAGGGCCCATCAAAACCTGTTTTCCCTTATTCAAAAACATTATGTTGTCTCCTTGACTGACATTTGTGATGTCAGGCATATCTATCCAATTAAATATACAATTTTTCAAAAATATTTGAAACTATGTAATTTATAAAATACCTGCCTATATTGTTTATGTAACAATTATCATAGCTTGTTTAAGCAAATGATCATATTTAATGTTTTGATTATTTGTTAATATTTTGCTATTTTTTATGTATCTATTATTTATATAATATGCAATACATTAATAAATAGAAATATTTTAAATCTATGTCTAATAACTCTAATTAATAACTTTTTACTAATTATACTTAATTTTGTTTAAATATTAATTTTTACGTTTAAGATTTTTCATATACGGAATCAACAAACTATTCATTGAAATACATGGTTGTCAATTGTAAAGAAGGGTGCATGATTATAGTCTATAATTACTTTATCCATTTAATAATTTAAAACATGTGATTTATCTTTCTCTCTATTGGTTCTTGTTGGGAATAGTCATTACAAAAAAATATTTTTTTATTTTGTCAATTCACTTAATGACTTGAAACATTATGTTTTCTCCTTTAATCAAATTTGTGATGGCATGCATATCTATTCAATTAAATATACGATTTAAAAAAAATCTTAGACGCTATGTAATTTATAAAATACCTTCCTATATTGTTTATGCAACAATTATCATAGTTTTTTTAAAGAAAGTTGTCATATTTGATGTTTTGATTGTTTTTTTATACTTATTTATTTTTTATGTATCTATTATTTATATAATATGCAATACATTAATAAATAGAAATATTTTAAATCTATGTCTAATAACTCTAATTAATAACTTTTTACTAGTTATACTTAATTTACTTTAATAATATTTTTTTACGTCAAAGATTTTCATATAAGGAATCAACGAGCTATTTATTGAAAGACATGGTTGTCAATTGTTAAAGAAGGGTGCATGATTATAGTCTATAATTACTTTATACATTTAATAATTTAAAACATGTCATTTATCTTTCTCTCTATTGGTTCTTGTTGGGAATAGTCATTACAAAAAATATTTTTTATTTTGTCAATTCACTTAATGACTTGAATGGCATATAAAGTATTTTAGACATCATCATAAAATTACTTTGCTGACTTTAACATTATGTTGTTTCCTTGAATCAAATTTGTGATGTCATGCATATCTATCCAATTAAATACATGATTTTTCAAAAATCTTAGACACTATGTAATTTATAAAATACCTACCTATATTGTTTATGCAACAATTATCATAGTTTTTTTCAAGCAAATGGTCATATGTAATGTTTGGATTAGTTTTTAATACCTACCTATATAAAATCTTAGACACTATCTAATTTATTAAATACCTACCTATATTGTTTATGCAACAATTATTATAGGTTTTTTCAAGCAAATGGTCATATGTAATGTTTGGATTAGTTTTTAATACTTTGTTATTTTTTATGTATGTACTATTTATATAATATGCAATGCATTAATAAATAAAAATATTTTAAATCTCTGTCTGACAACTCTAATTAATAGATTTTTACTAATTATACTTAATTTACTTTAATAATAATTTTTACGTTGAAGATTTTCATATATGAAATCAACGAGCTATTTATTGAAATACATGGTTGTCAATTGTAAAGAAGGGTGCATGATGCTACAAACAATCTCAATCATATGTGTTTTTTTTTTAACGTGACTACTTGCATGCAATTCTGAAGCTAATAAGCCATGTGACTAATATAAAGCATCAAAAAATAGAAATTAGATAGCTATGTAATGATGTACATGAATGCTCTATTTTTCAACTAATATAACTACAATAATCAACTACTCTACCTAAAAATAACTATTGTAACACTTATAGGAACGAAATTAATGCAATACATCTCTCGTTTCTAAGTTTTCATAAATATTATTGTTTTGGATATTTTTGTAATTATACAATTTGAATGTATTATCTTTCATTTAGTAATATGTTTATTTGGAGTGAAGTGTTTTCATACATAGACATGGATACCTTGCAAATTTTTGTATAAAGATGAGTCCCTTGCTCTATGCAATTCACCTATTCCATTACACATATTTTTGCACACCTATTTCTTCCATTTCTCCATAATCGCACACTCTTATACATTAACACTATTCAATCATTTCTTGTTCTTTTTATTTGCATTGATTTTCATGCACACACTAGTCAAAGTGATCTCACCCTTTTTCGCCTTGAAATTAATTCGTGATCATGAGGTCATCCCCATTATCAAAGACCCATCCCACTCTAATTCATGACTCAAAATTCAAATTTAGCAAATTAATACCTTTTCTCTTCCCTCCTAATTAAATATTAATTCGTAGAGATATTGAAACTATTGATAGCTCCCTCCTAGATTATATCCATACCTACAATCATACAAATCATGTCCTTAATCCTCCAAAATGCAACCATGTATTAGTTGGTCCCTAAAATATGCTACATGCAACCCTCTACAAAATTAGATTTATCAAACCTTCCTATATTCATTTGCAAAATGACCATATTTTTTACAATAATAGCATTGAAAATTGGATTTATCAAACCTTGATGATTGTTCTTGAGATTGATTTATATCTTGTCCTTTATTATTGAAGTTGTTATTGGACCAGCTAGTCCTTCCTCCTTTACATGTATTCATTTTTCCACCTCTACCTCTTCCTCTTCTTCTATAATTTGATCTTTCTCTTCCTCTGCTTGATGATGCCTGAGCTCTAAAAGCATTCTTTGAAGAAGAACTATTATTTATGTTTATTCTAGACTCATGAGATAATAAGGAACCCATTAATTCATCTACAAACAACTGAGATAAGTCTTTTGATTCTTTAATGGCAACTACAATTGCATCAAATCTATTAGGCATACTTCTAAGAACTTTTTCAACCACAATATAATCAGAAATGTTTTCCCCATGTGTCTTCAATTGATTAACAATGTTTATTACTTATGTAAAAAATGATCTATAGAATCTAATCTATTCATATGAAGATTTTCAAAATTTCTCCTTAATGTTTGTAACATAGCTACCTTTATTTTTTTTGTTCCTTGGTAAGCAGTTTGTAAGGCCTCCCAAGCTTGTTTGGACCTAGTTGTTGTAGCAACTCTTGGAAACATCGAATTATCCATTGCTTGTTGAATGAAAAAAAAAAGTCTTAGCATCCTTCTTCTTGTTATCCTTCAACTAATATTTTTCTTCTTTTTGTAATCCCTGATAGGCTGCCTCATCCTATGTTTCTACAAAACCTTTCTCTACCAAATCCTATATATCTTGAGAACAAAATAATTTTTTCATCTTTATGGACCAAAAATCATAGTTATTACCATTGAAGATGGGAATTTGGGGTTGAGATATGCTGTAATTTGTTGCCATGGTTTACTGGGTTGATTCCTTTCATTGGGAATGGTTACTTTGGGTTTTATCTTTTCGGTTATGAGAGGCTTACATCCATGTTGGCATTATATGATGAGTATGCTTGTTTGATCTAAGAGATTGAATGGGGTTTTGGGCGTTGTTGTGGCCTTTCATTTTTTGGTGCTATTGAGTACATCATACTTGACACAATGGTACTTTTTTAGGTATTGGAAGAAGGACAAGTTGTCTCTCTTCATTCTATTTTTTCTCTCATGTTTTGGGAGGAATGTGACATATTGTGGAAGAGTATGCAGCATTTGAGTTGCCTATGTGGATCATTATGGTTGTTTTGGGTACTTCATGTTTTGATTACTTATTGCACCTTGATATGAGCATTGATTGGTAGACTTCATATGCTTTGAGCTTCATTTCAGATTTGGTATTACCCTGTAGTGGGAGTTCTTAGATATGTGTGTACTTCATTGATAGGATTTGATCCAAGGAGCATGATTGTGGTTTATAGTTTGATATAATGTTGACATGATTTTATTGATATTAGTTATACCTAGCAAGTATGGATGGTTGGATTTATTGGCATGTGTTATGGAAGTCATTTTTTATCATGTGGGATTTTTCTTTATGATAGAAACTTGGAGCCTTTGTTATCACATTGGATTTGATGTTTGTGTTCTTGGGTTAGTTCATCTTCACGTTGGCTTGTTCCTTTTCTTCCATACATGGCATGTTGGAGGATGAGAGAATTCATTTCTTGAGATGGTGGTCACTTGGTTTTCTTGTAGGTAAATTGATGGAGCACGAGAGCATTTTGGAGATTCATGTGGTTACATGTATGGCTACGATGATGAATTTCATTGATTGACCCTTATGCAATGTATACAGCAAGTGGGAGAATATTGGGATAAGGTGTTATACACCTTGCATAATATTTTCAATGTTTTATTATTTTATTATTATGTATAGTTCACCTAGGGGAACCTAGATGGATGTGCATCACATAGAGATTGAACATTGGAATATTCTTGGGGCCACTTGATGATTTGTATTGTAACATTGTCATTATTTAATAGGTAAATATATTTAATAAAGAGAAAAAATAGTACCCAATATTAAATGAGGGATCAATGGTATTGTGTTCATATGGTTTTACTTTACCGCTTTGTTGTATTTGTGTGAGCTTGACTCTATAAAAGAAAACACATGTTTAGTGGTTAAGGTTGGTTGGATTTTTGGGTTGTCATTGTATTGAGTCCTTTGGAGGATTGTATATGTTAAGTGTGGCATGGGTTCTATGAATTCATGATTGGACACATGGGAATGCATTGGAGGGCTTGATGGTTTGAGACTATTCATTATAACTCTATAAAATGTGCTTGGTATTGCTTTATGGCTGAATAATACAATGGAGTATGGATTCTTTTGGAGGTTGGATTCTTCCCTCATGAGGTTTTTTCTAGGGTATATCTTGTGCTATCTTGTAGATTTTTTATTTGATCATTGCATAATGGTGATTCTGTAAGCTTGTATATGCACTTTTCTCTCATGGGTTATGTAGGAAATAGATTAAATGTAACTAGGTATGAAGCATTATTTCCTAACAGAGGTAAGGTCTGATAGAACCAAATTATTTTTCATCTAAGGAAGTCGTTCTCCATAATACTTAGCACTAATTAACTTAATAGAGATAGTATTCAATAAATTATTTTTCATTTGCAAAGCTCTCTAAGATAAAAGTAACCTTTTAAATTTATAATAATCTTTGAGATCGATGTTGTTATTTATGTTCTAAGATTCAACAATGATCTATGTAATGAATGCCACAACCTACTCTAATACGAATTGTTGAAATTGGAGAGCTTGAATATATTTTTTCTATCCTAAAATAGATGGATCCAAGGATCTCTAGATAGATAACATGCATGGAGAGATATGTCTAGATATGATTCTACATGATAAATGTGTTAGATGTGATTAAATATAATTTATAAATATATATAAATAAATACAATCTTATAAAAAGAAAAGGAAAGTTGATTAATAATTTCAATTTTATTGAACCATAGATATAGACATGAACAAATAAAATAAATTTAAAAACAATGTTCATGATATACCAAATATTTTAATTAAATTATAGAAGTCATAGTAATAAAATGTTGAAAACTATCAACAAATAAAAAATCGTATACTATAGAATATATTTTAATAGAAAGATTTTATAATAAGCCTATTATTAATATTTTAGGGAAGGAATCAATTAAAACAGTAAAACTATATTGATATCCAATGCTAAATATATGTTTTATTAAAAAAAATATAAATTTTTGTATATTTTTTTTTAACATTTGAATAAAATTCTTATTCCTATTAAAAAAACATTAGAAGGTTCTTTAATATAAAAAAACAAACATTAAAAAATTCTTCAATATAGAAAAACAAACATTGGAATGTTCTTCAATATAAAAAAAACATACATTGGAAGGTTCTATTTTAAAATAAATGCTACGACGTTTTCTCGTCGAATGTTTTTTAAAGCTTCAAGTTGCTGAAATTTTATTATTGTCCACGAATATTTTGGTAGTTTTTATAAGTGTTGACTATTCTGTTTACCTAATTAATTATTTAATCTACACGAGGAAATTAAATTAATTTTTATGAAAACACGTCATAAATTTATGGTATTATATGTATGTGATAATATAAAATTCATAGAGAGTTTACTGCTATGTCAAAAGTCACTGGTCAAAACTATCTAGATCTTATATGATGTAGAATCAATACTAATTAAAATACTTGGTTAATATTTTTAAAAATATATATTTTATATAGTTATAAAATAATCATTCAGTTAATTTTGTGAAGTGGTGTAGACTCTGTCACACAATTAAATTGAAAAAATAAATAAATATATACATTTATGTATGAATGTTTCAAAATAGAAAAAAATCTGACTTCGTCGAAGTTATTAATCTGTTAAAAGTCTCATTACGAGAATCTTAACTCGGTCTTCAACTGAGGAAATTTTGAAGCAGCAAATATTGAAGTTCAACAAAAGATGGGATTTAAAAATGTAAGCCGGCAGGAAACAATGGGGATGATATCTATATTCAATCCTTGCGTGCTACTCAGTCTTTTGACTTTTAAATCTTCTGTCGTGTTATTCTTATCTTTACAGATAAGCTCTTGTGCGTGTATAAATAAGAAATCCCACTTTCAAAAACAATTCATGCTTTCGAGAGATTAAGTTGATTAAGTTGGCTTGGTAGAAAGAAAAATATCAATCATGGCGGTGCTGTCAAGTGTGATGAAATTAGCATTGCTTCTTTCTTTAGTTTCTGTAGCACCATGGGCTACTTCTGCAGCTCGTGTCCACCGCAGATTCACTGTAAGTATATTTACTAGAGCTATGTAATTTTTATGAATTGATCATAATCTAAATGATGTTGTATCTATATTGTTTTTAGATTTGATTGTGTGAGTGTTTTTCATTGAATGTTCAGATCATATTTTGTGATCCATCATTTAGATCATATTTTTTTTCTTTTTGATCTCTATCTCATCCTGATGACGGATCATAGAATATGATCGGAAACATTGATGCAAAAAACACTTATACAATCAAATTCAAAAACAGCACAAATACAGTCTCATGAATTGTGAAAATCTACTTACATTAATTAAATTATGTTATTTAATGTGTTACAGATTCGAACCCGAAACGTGACCAGAGTGTGCAATACACAGACGATTGTAACAGTCAATGGACGGTATCCTGGCCCGACTCTACGCGTTCATGAAGGAGATAATCTTGTCATAGACGTGAAGAACAAGGGGCCCTATAATATAACCCTACACTGGTAACAAAGAATATGCTCAAAACTAATATGCAAATCTTCAATAGTGTTAAAGTTTGAGGGGTTTTATTGTTTTCTGTTTTTGCAGGCATGGAGTAAAGCAAATCAGATCAGCCTGGGCAGACGGACCGGGCTACATAACGCAGTGTCCCATTACTCCTGGGACTAAGTATACCTACAATTTTACAATCACAGGTCAGGAAGGGACACTGTGGTGGCATGCACATATTACATATCTGAGAGCTACTGTTCATGGAGCTTTGATTATTTTACCTCGGCGTGGAAACACTTATCCATTTCGCAAACCCCATGCTGAGTTTCCTATTATTTTGGGTAAGTAGCTCTACAAAATCTCTTTTATCTTTATGTTATGTTTCATTAGAAAAAAGGATGAGGATCCGTGAAGTGTCTATTGTCTAAGTAAATTCAAAAAACAGTTTGAAAAGAATTTCATGTCTTTGGAATTCTTTTCATCCTGATGATGAATCACGGAGTGTGATTTGAAACGTTGATGGGAAAAAAATACACACAATCGAATCCAGAAAAAATTCAAGAATATAAGATGGATTGTGGAAATCTCATAGCTTTAAAGAATTTATTCCTTTTCTGGTTTAGTTCTAAAATCTTTACATATTTGTGTTTACAAAATTATGGTCTAGAGAAGAAGGATCATGTATCTCAACGCGTTCTAATGGTTGTGATAGTAGTTGTTGATTTAATACTCACACTTGTTCATATAATGTTCAATTTTTTTGACAATATTGTACAAATAGTTGTGAGTTTAAAGTTGTTATTGCTGATGAAAACTACCTATAGTTGTTAAAAGCAATCAATCATGTGATGCCACATCAGCTGCACAAGTATGGGTCTCCCTTTTGCACGACCATTGGTCTCACCTTTTCATTGGCCTGTTTTAGATACCTTGACAAAAAGTTTGCTGATATGGCATCATATTTGATGATGTGGCCCTGAAACCTTAATTATAAGAAGGGACTCACCAAGTAAGCTGCTGTAAATTAGAAGTGATTTGAAATTTCTACATAAGATTTTGAGAAGCCCAAAATTAAGATGCTCAACTACTAGATCCTCTCGTCTATCTTACACACAAAAATATCATATTTTTTAAAATTTGTAAACATCAATATATAAATTATAAGAAATTGAAATGATTTGGAAATGTTTTCTCATATGCATTGATAATAGATTATATTGTGTTTCAAAAAACTATCATTTCACTTAACTTTTGTCTTTGGAATATTTTTGAATTTAGAATTTAATAGAGAAGTATGATGGTAGATCACCATCATCAATGTCAGCTTCCTCCAACTTTTAATTTGAATTTCTTGCTTACGAATTGAAGAAGTAAGAAGCAATTGTTTAAATTGACATGAATACAAAAGTTAACGTAGCTTTAATCATTGACTTTCGAACATGGGAGAATACTAATTTGTTTATTCAGATAAACATATATTTAAATTTGAAAGCTTCAATTGTCTACATATAAGTAGAAGACTGATAAAGACATTTACCTAAATGAGAAGCGACGGATTTAAGTCATGTTTAGAAAAAATCAAATGCACTATTCTTGATGGTACCTAGATTTAGCATTGAGTTCATATTATCTATGTTTAAAGTTGGCATTAGAATAAATTATATGATCGATTCATATTTTTAAGATTTGATAATATAAACATTTCAATTTAGATTCTATAATTTATCATTTTGCTTGTATCAATATTCTGGATCACATTCAGTGATCCATCATCTTAAATGTCAATGCAAAACTCTGACACAATCACACCTAAAAATAACATATCTATAACACAATCTCATCTTTTAAGTACTGCAATATTAGAACAAACTGTACCCCGTTACAATAAATAATAGCGACATTTAGCTCTAGAAGCATTTGATTTGGTCCGCAATCGACTTTTCCTATTCACGTTCTTATTGGTTGCAAACCATTGGAAAAGACATATTTAGGAATCCAAATTTCAATTTAATCTTTTATTCTTGTATGGTGTACAGGTGAATGGTGGAATGCGAACGTAGAAGATGTACTAGCAGATGCGATTCGGAGAAGAGCTGTACCAAATGATTCTGATGCATACACCATCAACGGCCAACCAGGAGACTTTTTTCCTTGCTCTGCAAATGGTTTGTAACCTTTTGCATGGATGAACTTTTATAAAAGCAAATTTGAAGTGATTGCTAATTTTGAAGAGACCACTAATCAATGAATGAATTTATGTTTACAGACACTGCTCGATTTTTAGTTGAGAAAGGAAAAACCTACCTGCTGAGGATTGTAAGTTGTACGATGATTCATGCATCATTCTTCAAAATTGCACAGCACAAAATGACCGTTGTTGCAGTGGATGCTGTGTATATCAAACCATATGAGACAGATGTGTTGGTCATACAGCCAGGGAACACCATGGATGTTCTCATAACAGCTGGGCAAGAATCAGGGCGTTACTATATTGGTACCCGTGTATACAACAGTCAACCAAGAGGATTTGCATTCTTAAATACCACCACAACTGCAATACTGGAATACCATGACAGCCCTAATACATCTGCTCCTGCGTTGCCAGATTTTCCTGCATTTAACGATACACCAACTGCATTCAAATTCAGTACAGAGCTAAGAAGCCTGAATGCTTCTGTCCCGCAGAAAGTTGATGGGGAAATGTTAATAACAGAAGGATTGGCACTCGCTAGCTGTCCAAACAATTCCTGTGCAGGGATCAATGGTGGAAGACCACTTGGAAGTATGAATAACATTTCATTCGTTTTGCCACAAATATCTATTTTGCAGGCTTATTATTATGGTATAGACGGAGTTTATACCACAGATTTCCCAGATAATCCTCCGCTGGTGTTCAATTACACTGGAGCTGTGCCAATGGGTCTTTGGCAGCCAGATTTTGGGACAAGAGTAAAGGTTTTGAAATTCAATAGCAGTGTGCAAATTGTATTGCAGAATACTGGGATTCTTACAATACAGAACCATCCTATACACCTTCATGGCCATGATTTTTATGTTGTGGGGCAAGGCTTTGGAAACTATAATTCTCAGACGGATCCTGCAAATTTTAATCTGGTAGATCCACAGCTGTTGAACACCGTGGGAGTTCCTACTGGTGGGTGGGCAGTCATCAGATTTATAGCCAACAATCCAGGTAAACTAATTTATTGTATGAGTACAAGTTTTAATGGTCTCTCTTTTATTCATATAAACCGACTCTGGAATCTGAATTTGTGTATGTTGTTACATAACAGGAGTTTGGTTGATGCATTGCCATTTTGAGTCCCACTCCGAACTGGGTTTTGAGACCGTATTCATAACGGAGAACGGGCCTGGAAATTTGGAGTCATTGCCTCCTCCTCCAAGGGATCTGCCCAAATGCTAGATGGATTTCTTCATCCATCCCACTCCTCTAGTAAAAGAGGCCCCGTTTCACTCAATTTATTTTATAAAAGTTTGTATCATGTTGAGTTAATCATTGCACTTTTGATTCAGGATGATTTCATTGTATCTCTAATTCAAAATGATGTGAGTTATTTGATTGGAAAAATAAAATTTCTTATATCAGTATGATGTGAGCTGTGAGCTGATCATTGTAATTCTTTCTTGATGATTTCTATGGATTTATGGGAGACCATTTTAGCTTTTTGTATTTTCTTTAGAAAAAAAAGAAAAAAGTTTGTATAAATGTAAGTTGGTTTAAAAAATAAACTTGACGTATAAAAGTAAACAACATCTAGTCTATCGGATAAATGTGGTTGGTCTTATGACAACCCACTTGGTTCTTTTAAGTTTCTACATCAAACATCTTAATTAACGATCATTTGCATTTAAATATTAAATCTTATTAATTCCTCTCAGAAAAAGAGACTAATGCATTCATTGCATCCAACTTTTTTATTAGTTCCACCAATCATTGTATAGAATTAAAAAATTTGAACAACAATTCTATAGTCTATAATTACTTTTTCCATTTAATAATTTAAAAAATGTTATTTGTCTATCTCTCTATTGGTTCATGTTGGGAATAGTCATTACAAAAACATTTTTTTATTTTTATTTTGTCGATTCAATTAATGACTTGAATGAAATAAAAAGTATTTTAGACATCATCATAAAAGTACATTGTTGACTTTAACATTATGTTGTCTCCTTGAATGACATCATTCATATCTATTCATATCTATCCAATTGAATATACATTTTTTTAAAAATCATAGACAATATGTAATTTATAAAATACCTACCTATATTGTTTATGCAATGATTATCATAGTTTTTTTTAACAATTGATCATATTTAATGTTTTGATTGTTTTTTAATATTTTGTTATTTTTTATGTATCTATTATTTATATAATATACAATACATTATTATTATATAAAAATAAATAGATACAAATATTTTAAATCTATGTATAATAACTCTAATTAATAATAATTTTTTACTTATTATACTTAATTTACTTTAATAATATTTTTTACGTCGAAGATTTTTCATTTATATAATCAATGAGCTATTTATTGAAATACTTGGTTGTCAATTGTAAAGAAGGGTGCATGATGCTACAAATAATCTCAATCATGTGTGTTTTTTTAATTTTAACATGAATACTTGCATGCAATTCTAAACCTAATTAGTCATGTGTCTGATATAGAGCATCAAAAAAGATAAATTAGCTAAATGTCTAATAATGAACATGAATGCTCTATCTTTCCACTAATATATCTACATTAATCAACTACTCTACCTAACAATAACTACTATAACACGTATAGGCAAGAACGTGATGCTATCTGTCTCTTGTTAATATATGTTTCTAAGTTTTCATAAATATGGTTGTTCTGGATAGTTTTGTAATTGTGCGATTTGAATGTATTATTTTTCATTTAGTTAAATGTTTATTTTAAGTTGAGTGTTTTGATACATAGACATATAGATACCTTGCAAACTTTTGTATAAAGATGAGTCCCTTGCTCTATGCAATTCACCCATTCCATTACACATCTTTCTACAAGATAGACCAACAATGGGGTACAAAATAAACTATGTTCATCTTGGTCTAAATGCCAATTTGGGGAACGTAAATTTGTGAAAGGTGCCAGGTTGTATGCCACAAAAGGGTGAAAGTCGTGAGATTAGTGGGGATGAAATGCAACCTCTAGGAATAAACCTACAACAAAGAAAAATAACTCTAGCGACAAGAACTGTCACTTCCTATCAACAAGAACAACAACAATTTATGATGATTACAGAATTTAAAAAAGTAACAAACCACACTTGCAAATGACACCAATTAAAAATAAAAATAAACACTCTACTAAATTAAAAAATCACCAAACATCCCAAGAAGTGGGCCATGCCTCCTTAGTTCACTGGATGATGAAACACAAGCTCTTCTACATGGGACTGATCATGCAAACATTGATTTTATTTATCAGAAAGTAATCTATCAATGATAGAGAAGTTTCGCACAAAAATATGTGTATAATAATATGCTTCTCTCCAATCCATATTAGGCTACTTATATATGTGTAGCTCATAACAACAAGGTATAAAAATATAATTTGTTTTGGCTTGCAGCCAATAAACCAATGGTCAATGCAAGACTCTTCTTTCTAGCCATGTATTACAAACAACTTTATTAAAAGAGCGTGTAAGAAATAGAAAAAGGACACAATTCTGGTTTTGTCTACAATAAACATATATGTATTTCTAGTTGATTTCATCAGCAACTAGCCCCATGAATCATGGGTTTCCCAATTAAACCAAAAATTAAAATCCTTTTCCAACATGGCTATAGTGAAATAGGTAGAACACACGTCTACGCACTGAAGCGGTTGAAGTAGTGGTAAGTTCCATGAAGGAAGGGCACCATTGGATAAAACAATGCCCAGTCAACACTAATTAGGTAATCAATGTCACCACACAGCTTGATGTCAACCACAAGGTGAGGAAATTGCAATAGAAAACACAAACTGTCTGTGATAGGAAGTTCCTTCATAAAATGTGATAGGGAATCTGCATGTTGCAAGTTGTATTTTTCATGGCTTCAAATTACAATTCTTATTAGTAAACACAACCAATAATTAATTTCCATATATTTTTCTCAAAACTATATTAAAGATTATTTATATATATTTAATCATATGCAACGTCAATGAAAATGTTATAAAAATGGAATAGAAATGGAATGTGGAAATGATTATGATGGTGTATGAAAAGGCATAAGTATGACATAAAATGAGAAATAAATAGCTCTAGATCACTTAGCATATTGCATGTCCTCATGCAATCATTATGATCAAGAGCTCTTTGATTTGAACTGGTAGCATTTTGGATTTATAGCTTTGGCCTTCACCCTTGACTATTATACCTCATCACATTTTTCATTCAATTTTTATATCAATTCCTCTTCATAGAAAGCTTTATGTTTTTTTTTTCAATTTTTTCAATATTTGAAATCCTCCTTCAACTGTTGATTTTTCCTCCATTTATTCTAATTTCATTTTTTCATTTTTCTTCTTTTCCTTTTTTCACTTTTCAATTTCTCTTCTTTTTCATTCCACATAACATCAGTTTTTTCAAAAGCTATATATAGAAGATATCATGAAAAATTATCTCCACTTCTAGCTATGTGGAATGGGTGTAATTCTAGGCAACATGAAGGATAAAATGATAAAGGGTATGAAGGGTGACTATGATGGGATGGTAAAGGATAAATTAAAATAATGGATGAAAAGATACGTAATAAGGATGGTATACCTCCCCCCAACTTAAAGGGTTGACCGTCCTCAGGAAACAAGGAGAGGATAGGGATGGATGTTGCACATATGATCAATATAATAAGAAATATTAATAAAGTTGAGAGAGAGAGAGAGAGAGATGAAAAATAAAATTAATTGTTGTACAAACTCTAGAATAAAAGAGATTAAAATAAGAATAAGATTACACAAAATTGAGCAAAGTCGACCAAGTACATATATCTAGAGTGATTGGGTCGAATCAGAAGTCGAACCCAACACCCAATGAGTGGTGGCGAGTTGCCTCCCACTAAACTAGCATGAGTAAGCCTAAATGTAAATAAATATAATAAATACACTAAAACCCCCCTTTAAGCATAACTTGGGAGGACAAGAAGAGGAATGGGTCCTAGTGAGGTACCCATATACAAAAGGATTTCTCATAAATAGGAGTAAGAAAGAAAACCCAATGGGAAAAACCTTTCCTCCAAAAAGAGATAAGAAGAGAATGAATATATGAGTGAAGAAGATATGTCATAGAACGAAGGACTGATTAGAACCCCTAGAGAGCTACTTCTACACCACAAGTACAATGAATGTTCCCTCCATATGGGAGAAATGGGAGACTATGAAACCCCCCATAACGTGATGCATGTAGATGCTCGACATTGGATGCTGAAGATGGTCCATACTCACTAAAAAAATACCACAAATGCAAGATGACTTCCCATTCTGGATGTGTAGGAAGTGATGTGGTTGTTTCTGAAGTTTGCACATGATCCAAAGATTGAACCTTGTCATACTAGTTTTGAAACCTGTAGTGTTGAAAACTAGTATGCATATTTTGTTGCAAGGAATCATGCATGCTCTCTATGAAGCATTTCTAGATTCTTAAGTAGCAATAACTAATGAGATCACAATGCATGTCATATGACTACATTGTCCATCCCCATAATGCTCAAGAAGGTATAGAAGTGTTCATAACACAACTCATAGAAGTGCTCATAGGCATGACTCATGATACCCCCCTTGATTTAATATTTGGTGATCCCCTTGTTTTTGGCACTTTATAGGAGTGCTTTGTAACCAAACCCAAAAAAAACACATAAATTGGCACTTTATAGTGAGAATGCATGAGTGCACTCGTTGGATTCATGATGAAAAAAAATGCACTTTCGCAAAAAACAACACTCAATTTCAAACAATTGAACAAAAATTCGGAACAAAACAATTTTTACGTTATTACAAAATTAATCCTCCTCCAAAAAAAATTAAGCCCCCTTGGGTTGGAAAGAACCCGGGGCTTAAGTCCAAAAAAATTTCACCACCCATTCCATGACATCACCCCCCGAGTTTCTTATGTCATCAAAAAAGGCACAAAAACCACATGAATAGTGCCTCTTTTACCTCCATTAAAATTGACGGCCGTTGGATTTTGAGTCCGATTGTGCAGCCACCTAGGCACTGATCGGCCCGTGCACGCGTGCCAGTGTCGGCCCCCGCCTACGCACATCGAGCCACGTGGGGCATCCCATGGGGCTGATAATGACAAGTGACCATCGAGTCCAGAGGAGCTGCCAGGTGAACCCGTGTGGGTTGTGTGATGCCGCGCAGAGCCGCATCACCTTGTGCAGAGGTGGGGTTGCGCAGCCTTGCCGGTGAGCATCATGCATAGAGCACCGGGGGCATGGAGGATGTCGAAACACCATTGAAACCCTTCGCGTGGACGAGGGGAGGAGGCCATTGATCTGTGTAGGCCGCATGAAGAAGGCAGGCCATCACTCTGCATGAACTGGGCTCGTGGAGGACGGAGGTCGTCACTCTACGTGAAGTGGCCACTCGGTTTCCTACCCAAGTCATCGAGCTCCTTCAAGTTCTACAACAGCGCCATGGAGGAAGAGGCCACATGGTCGGGGGTTCGGGTCCCAGGGGTGCCAATAAAGTGAGGTCAGTGGATCGATGCTTGCAGAGCTCAAAATAAACGCCTCTTGCTACGACGGCTTCAGAAATTCACAAGATGCAACAAGAGAGGTGCAGGGGTGTCGCGCCTGGAGTGGTGAGGCGTGGAAGAAACCTTCGCCTCTTGTTGTGCCTTTTTCAAACGCTGCCTCCCTTCATGCTGAGTCCCTCGTGCTCCTTCACCTTGCAGTTCATCTTGCATCAATACACAGACGTCATTCGTGGATTCGGCTCTCACACTGCTGTGATACTATGTACAAATCCTGGAATAAAAGAGATTAAAATAAGAACAAGATTACACAAAATAGAGCAAAGTCGACCAGGTACATATAGCTAGAGGGATTGGGTCGAATCAGAAGCTGAACTCAACACTCAATGAGTGGTAGTGATTTGCCTCCCACTAAATTAACATGAGGTGTCGAAACTAAGTCGACACCTCTCTAATCAACTCCTTAATGATCTTGACAACTTGCATGAACAAATGTCAAGTAAACATGGACGACTAAGTAGGCTTAAGTAAGCCTGAGTGTAAATAAATAAAATAAATACACTAACAATTGTTTTACCAACTTGCATGTCCATTTATGTCAAGGTCTAATAGCCAAAAGAACGCAGCAACTATGAATCTCAAGCAAGAAAGGAATCGAAAATTGTGAATGGGACTGCAAATTTAGGAAGGGTCTCCATATGATTGAAGCGTTATAGAACATACCATTAGTAGCTGATTCCATTTTCTGTAACACCTCAATTAAATGTGTAACGCTTACTATAGGTGATCAAACTCATGGTAACCACAACAAACTGGAGCATAGTTGCACAAGTGAGTAACAGGAGATGCTAGAAATACCCAAAGAGTGAAACTCCATAGAAGCATCTAGGTGTACTTGCAAAATTATGAGTCCAGAGGAAGAATATCGATTATTGCATTTTTTTTTTTGTTTTTCCCTTTTTTTAACTTTTTTTCCTTCTTTTTCATTTTTGATAACGACAAGTGACCAGTAGTAAACTAGTTTTCAATCACTCACCACTTAGTGGCACTATAAAAATAGTTTTCACCACTAAGAATTTATTCCAACTATAACCTGGCAGAATTTGGTTTTCAACTTGTAGTTGTCTAACAATGCCCGAAGGTTTTCATTGTTAGAACTTATTGCTATTTTTTTTTCATTTTTTCTTTTTGAAAAACTGCATATAATGACCAAAGAAAATGAAAATCTCATACGAATGTTCAAGTGATACCATCCAAATAATGGATTTCATTTGGAAGCCCTTCAATGAAATTCATTGTTGAAATTGGTAGCATCTAGAACATGAAATGATGACCAAAAATAAGAAATGTATCTCCAGCAAGATTGACAATGAATATTCTCATAGCATGATTGCAACAAAAATTCATGATCCCATTTAGCTCATGCCACTATATCTAAAAGTTGATTGCAAAACTTTGGAAGACATGCCAAATTACTTAGTTGAAAGAAGTACTTATGATAGAAGCAATCTTCCAAAGATAAGGTGGTGTATTGAAAGACTAATAGTATGTTAGGGTTTCAAGTAGATCCGAAGCAAATATGAACTAACAATTATATGCATATTTAAATACAAAAGATAAAGGAATAAAACAGGACATAGATAACATAGAGATTTAACGCGGTTCACGCAGAATGGGTAACGTCCACCATACACAGCCGTCCAATCTTTCTTATTATCCAGCAAAAATAGTACATCAACCTCACAATGCCTTAAGCATCCAAACCACTTATAACATGCATTTTTAGTAAACTAAACAAAGTTGGTCTTTTTAGGGTTTTATTACAATGTCGGTTTTCATTACTTTGTTGATCAGTAGCCACATATCAACAACCTCCCACTTGGAAACTGATCAGGCTCCACACCAAACAATCTCCCACTTGGAGACTGATACAAGACGACACCACTATACTTGCAGCATCTGTTGGATAAAACACTTGGACTTGACTGGTATAAATTCCATAATTATCAATCAAGAAGACCAACAGAAACTGGTGAAGAAATCAGCTTCTCCTATGGAACTACCTTCGTGAACATATCGACAGGATTCTCACTTGTGTGAATCTTCTCAAGCCGTAACTGACCCTCCTCCAAAATAGTCCAGATGAAGTGGTACCTGAGCTAAATGTGATTTGTCCTTGAATGAAAAGCAGAGTTCTTTGCAAGATGAATGGCACTCTGGCTATCAATATAGAATGGGCGATCCTCTTGTGTCTGACCCAATTCCTCTAGAAAACATTGTAACCAAATTATCTCCTTGTTGGCTTTTGTAACAGCAACATACTCAGCTTCAGTGGTTGAAAGTGCAACAACCTTTTGCAGCCTAGAAATCCAATTGACTGCAGTTCCCCCTATAGTAAAAACATACCCTATAATACTCCTCCGTGAATCAATATCACCTGCCAGATCAAAGTCAACAAATCCACTCAGAGCCGCATTAGATCCTTTGAAACATAATGCATTCATAGTAGTTCCTTTCAAATACAGAAGAATCCATTTCACAGCATTCCAATGTTCCATACCCAGATTACTCATAAACCTGCTCACAACTCCCACTGCATGTGCAATATCTGGCCTTGTGCATACCATTGCATACATCAGACTGCCAACAACTGATGAATACGAGATGTTAGACATTTTATTTACCTCTTCTTGTGCCTTTGGGCACATCTCCTTAGTCAATTTGAAATGACTAGCCAAAGGTGTACTAACTACTTTTGCATCACGATGTTAAATCTTTTCAACACCTTCTTTATATACTCACTTTGCGACAAATTTAAGGTTCTATTTTTCTTGTCCCGTATAATCCTTATACTGAGAATTTGCTTAGTTGCACCAAAATCCTTCATAGCAAATGACCTGGTTAATTTCTAGTTAAGATCATTTATATGTTGCATGTTACATATAACTGTCATTATCCAATCTCTTAAAATATACACAATGATCAGAATGACATCTACGATAACCATGTTCAACCATGAAACTATCAAATTTTAAATACCATTGTCGGGGTTGCTTTCTTTAGGCCATAAGAACTTTTCTTCAACCTGCACACCAAGTTCTCCTTACCTTCAATGACCTCATATCCCTGTGGTTGCAACATGTAAATTTCCTCCTCCAAATCTCCATGGAGAAAAGTTGTTTTGACATCTAATTGTTCAAAATGTAAATCATCTGCAGCCACAAGACTTAGCATAGTTCTAATTGAAGTCATTTTTACAACTGGAGAAAATATTTCATCATAATCTATACCCTTTTTTCTGTGCAAAACCTTTTACCACAAGTCTGGCCTTATATCGTTTCTGAGCTCCTTCCTCCTCCTTCGGCCTATAAACCCATTTGTTAGGCAAAGCTCTTTTTTCTGCAGGTAAAGGGACTAAGTCCCAAGTCTTATTTTTCATCAAGGATTCCATCTCCTCTTTCATGCCTAGCTCCCACTATTGTTTGGCATCCACCTGCATTGCTTCTTCATATTCTTCTGGTTCACCAGAATCAGTTAATAAAATAGAATACAAAGAAGGAGAAAATCTTTCAAGGGGTCTACTTAACTTTGTAGAACGTCTAACACTTGCAGGAGTTTGTGGAACAATTTGTTGTTGCTGAGCATCGGGTACTTGTGGCATTTCATTTTTAGGAATCTCATCCAACATCACATATTCTTGTTTGTCCTATTCATGCTTCTTTTCTTGGATCTGTTCTTTATACATGACCTTCTCATTGAATATAACATCTTTGTAATACCCTAAAAATGGTCATCTAAACCATGAACCCCTAATCTCGACAACATCACCAAGGTCCTAACCAAAGGCAATTAAATCAATCTTGAGCACACAATTAATTCTTTAATCATCCAATGTCACATGGCAAAATCAATCACTCAATATTAATTAAATATTTATTTAATTAATTAAATCATTCCAAGTAAATCATTTTAAACAATTATCTTATTTATTTTATTAAATATCCTAGCATATTTAATTAAATAAATCAATTTTCCATTAAATCATCAAAAAGAGGAATTAATTTAATTAAATAAATCAATTTTCCATTAAATCATCAAAAAGAGGAATTAATTTAATTAAATAAATCAATTTGCCATCAAATCTTCAAAAAAGGAAACAAATCAAGAAAGAGGAATTGGAAATTATGAGCACAAATCTTCAAAAATGGAAATAAATCAAAAAAGGAATTAATTGACAAAAAAAGAATAAAAAATTTGAGAAAAGAAATCAATTGGAGATAATCTTGAAAAAAACAAATTAAAAATTTATAGATAATCTCAAAGAAAGCAATTAAAACAATTAAATATTAAAATTGAATGAAATAGAGAATAAATCAGTTTTTTCTGATTTTATCTTATTTTTAGTTCAATTTCCTTTAAAACTAATAAAGCATCCAATCACATCAATTCACCTGGATTATGCTTCCTCTTGGAAAATCTTGATCGCTCATCATCACTTGATCTTAGCCGTTGGTTTCTTTCTGAATTTTCTATAAATTCAACCTCATCTCTCATTCAAAAAAAGAGGATGGAGAATATATTGTTATTATACTATTTTTTCTCTAGGATTTCATTGAGATATTGCATATTAATTGTTTCATATTAATTAAATCATTTAGTTTAATATTGCAAAAATATTGTTACATTAATATTGCATCCATCTAGCATTCATCATGTTCATATAGATAAAAACCTTCGTCTTGATGTTGTCTAGTCACTGGTATTGCTTATAATCTGAGAGCAATCTTATACTCGCATCTTTTAGAAGGCAATGGGTCGATTTGTTATGGTTTATTATTCATTGATTATATCTGATTAACCATGCATGTAATGACTTGATTGAAGTGTTGTGCTTACAGATACAGGTTCACTTTTCACACACACATTTCTGGTGCCCACCATGGGGTTCGAACACACTACTACAAGATTTCTAATATTTCTTGAACAAATTTAATGTTTGGTTTTTATAACTAATAAACATGTGTTAAATTTGCAGATAAAAATCTTTCTTTTTGTTTGTTCTTCTATGACAGTCAAAAATGGTCTCAGTTTGGAAGGAATAAATTTTTATTGAATAGTTAGATCTAAACCAATTTTTTATATGTTTTTTTAAAACAAGTTTTCTACAGATTCACCGAACGGATTTTCCTAAATATTTTGGGTTTGAAAGTTATGATTGACAGAGTGCAGGACTGTCATTTTACTCATTCTTCTATGACAATCAAAAATGGTCTCGGTGTGGAGACAAAAACTTTTTATTTAACCGTTGGATCTCAACCAATGTTTGATATGTTGTTTAAACGCAAGGTTTCTAAAGTTTCACTGAAGGGATTTTCTGAAAGATTTTGGGTTTGAAAGTTATGATTGACAGAGTGCAGGACTGTCATTTTACTCATTTTTCTGTGACAGTCAAAAATGGTCTCAGTTCTGAGAGTATAACGTTTTATTGAACCGTTGGATCTAACCCAAATTTTAATATGTGTTGTAAAACCAAGTTGTCCACATTTCCACTGAAGAGATTTTCCAAATTATCTTTGGTTCAAAAGTTATAAATGACAGAGGGAAGTACTATCAAAACTGTCATAACAAGGATAGTCATAAAAAATAGAAATTCTTGTTAGATTAGTTTAAGTTATAGTTTGCATGCTAAAATTTTCTTTTGATAATTATTTTTTATGTTATTTTAGAAACTAATTTTGGGATTTTAATATTTTTAGGACGCTTTTCAAAGAATCTGTCAATCAAACATACGCTTGTCAAAGAATCAAGAAGAAAATGACTGCTGACATAATGGTTTTGCAGGTTGCCTAAGGAGAATCGACTAAACATTGTGTATTCATTTAGTATTTTCTTAGGCACTTAAATTTATATTTGGTTAAAGAACAAATCTGTCTTTCATGTTTTCAAAAAAATCTAAGAGGTAGGAGAGTATGCTCTTGTCTTTTATAGACAATCAGAAATCTAGACCCTCGAAGCTTTTTTCTAAGTTTTGAGATTTGTGTACCTTTAGTAGGCCTGTCACAGTGGGAAAAAGTAATCACCCTATGAGAACAACCCAAGTGAGTATAGCTGGACCTGAGCATTGCAACTCACTATAATAAATAGGCCTCTGGTGATTAAAGTCTCAGAGGATGGGATTATTTGAGTTTTCTCTTTGAGATCTCTCATGTCGAGCATTTTGTAGGGCCTCGCGGTCTCAATCACATTTACGTGACTACATCTTGTTTTGGTACCTTGTTGGGCTATAGGCCTCAATCATATTTGCGTGACTTCAAGGGGTAATTTCAAACAGAATTCCTGACTAAAAACTATAAGATAGATTCTACCCGATTCACCTCCGAAAGATTGATAATCTTTGTACAAGAGAGATAGTAACTCTCCCAAGACACTTGCCATATCATGCCTCCATTAGCGTTTTGAGTCAGCTAATACGATGTTGAGAATCCATTGCGTGAAACTCAACAGTCGTATTCTGATTAGCTATTGGGTGTGTACCTAAGTCAGCAAGCAAAGGTTTTCTTCTCTAAGACAACTTCCACAGGGTTAGCGTGTTGTGATTGAATTATTATATATCTTGCGTGTTTTCTATGTTTTCATCCCTAAAAATAAAAGTGGAATACCAAAACTAGAGAAAACAACAAACAAAATCAATGATAAACTCTGTCTGTGTCCAAATTGGTCTCTGTAAGTCATTGAAACATCATTCCTTATCAAAAACTAGTAGTCGTCAGTCATTGAAACTCTGTCCGTCAGAATCTCGTCTCTGTCCAATCCTCTGTCATATGAATTTTTGATCTTGTCAGTCAAAACAGTCAAAGTTTTCCATATCAGTCTACAGCAAGCCTAAAACTGGTTATCATACTCCTAAGCATAAACAACCTTGATAGTGTACCTCTGTCATTGCATTGCACGATTTTGTCGATCATCTTTAAGCTAGTTCAAACAAACATCTTATCAAACCTAAGTTAACTTAGATAATGTCTTACATAGGATAGATCATTCCTGAAACCAGACCAGATCTTAGTTACTTCTCTCAATCACTATGTTAAACGAACTACTAGCTACAATTTGATCTTGACTTCTGCAACACATTTAGCTCTCGGTCCTGTCAGTTGTAAATGCCTGTTCAAACCAAAAGCTCTTCTAAATTTTTTTGACAAAAGTAAGAATCTCATGGATACCTTAGCTCCAATTCCCATGGCTACCTTTGCTCAAATATTTCAAGATTTCAAGAAAGAAATATATGACATGGAAATCCAACAAAATAAATCAATGACTCCATTTGAAAAACAAATTTATGATATCAAGTGTGAGAAACTTCAAGAAGTGCTAAAATGATTATGTGATTTGACAAGCAAATACCAACAAATGATTGACAATCAAAAGCCAAATCTCAAACAAGCTCATGAGACACCTTCACCAAGACAAAAAGACATATATTCCCTAGATAGACAGTTTACACCTTTGGGGCAATCTATCGAGTCAACTTTCGAAGAGCTTATTAAGAACAATCTTATCATATTGCCTAAAAAGACCACATGGGGATGTGCAATTTTGAGTAGTTATTGTGTATATCATAGGCATAACAAACATAAGACTTCAATGTGTATGGAATTAAAACATAAGATTCAAGATCTCATTGATGATGGTGTCATTGAAATTGAAGATCCTAATCACTCACCTACAGAAAAAGAAGGAGATACTTCTAAGCATAATCAAAATCATGAACCTATGTCTAGCAAGGCTCCATATGTAGCCTCCATCCCTTCCATGATGCCTTCATCTCCTAAAACTTCTTAGCAGCAATCCATAGCATCTCCTTCAAACAATGAAACTTCTCATGTTGACCTTCAAGGGCTATCTCCTATGGAAATCCAAGTTAATGCCAATATTGATACAAGTTCCTCTAAAGATTTAAAAATCACAGATCCTATGCCGAGTGAACTCACAATACTGGTTCCCACTTTTTGACCAACTTTGACACTTAGATGAATATTTTGAAAAAAACCTTCACTTTCTAACACCTATAAATTTTATACCGTTAAGAATTTGAAGATGATATAAACTAGTGATTTTTAAAATCTTGTTTGTAGATTCTAAATATATTTTTTGCAAATTTTTTTGAATTAAAATTTTATTGATTTTTTTATCTCCCTCAAAAAGTAGTTGTATATAGCAAACAACAATTTTTAAGAGTGATGTGTATCCCGAAATGCATAATTTTTTTTCTATAAATAACAAAAACTTAATTCTTTTAAATTTTGGTTTGTAACATCAATACCCAGGGCATGCACTTGGTTTGATAGTGATATGTTGAATTTTTTTATTTTATTAAGTTTCGAAGTTCGACTAATTATAATTTCCATATAGGTGTACGTTTGAACACATAACTTGTTATATATATATCAAAATTCAATTTTCTTTTTTTTGTTAGAAAGAAAACACCAATACCTAGTGCATAGATATTTTTTAGAATTTTTTTGAATTAGTTTACTATTTTTCCCAATGCATCGAACAAAGAAGTTCATGTTCGGTGAAAACCCTATATTCATAAGAAATAAAATAAAAATATATTAATGAAATTAAATATATTAAAAGTTATACTATTTGGAAAGCTTATAATAAGGACTAAATACTTAAAAAAATAAAAGTAAATGAATTAATTTGACCCCCCAAAAGCTAATGTAAAATTGGTTTTTTATCAACACTTGATAGATGCAAAGGAGACTCCATTGCAAGTATGATTTAGAAGTAGAGAGGTTCTATCCAAGAAATTTTGATCTAAAAGCCTTTGATTTAACTCTCTTCAATTAATTACTTCAAATGGGACTTGTTAAAGCTTAAATCATTATATTTTTTTTAAAATGTATGATTTCAGCAAAAATCAGAATGTACCAAAAAGTGGGAACCAATTTTGTGAGTTCACCCTGCCATCATACACTTCAATTCCAAACGTACCCACTCCAAAGAGTCCCACTCAAAATGCTTCCCCATCATGCCAAAATATGGAGACCTTCCAAGAATCCCCTACGCCTATGCAAAATCCTATCCCTTCCTTAGAAGTGACTCCATGTCAAGAGGATAATCTGGAAAATAAAAAAATAAGTCCTACCATAAATCAAGATCAAGACACCCAAACTCCTCAATCCCATTTAATGATTGAAAAAGATCTTATTCTCCTGGAATCCCATGATGATCCCCTTATACCTTTCCATTTCTTCCAAGATGACCCCCTTCCATCTCAAGAGAAAACCATCCTTCCAAATCCCATTCCTACTCTACTTCCTAAGCAAGATCATGATGCCTCTTCAACCTTTTCAAATGATCCTATTCAAAATGAAGAGTCAAACACCCTTCCTACTCTATCCAATGGTCCTCTTCCATGTCACGATCAAAGTATCCCTTCACATCCTTGTCATAATCCTCCATATTCAGCTCAAGGATCCATCATGCCTACAAATCCCCTTCGTGATCCTATCATTCCTTACATTCCACCTCCATCTCATAATGGACTCGTGCCTTCTTTCCAAAGCAAAGTGTATCCTACATGTCAAAATATTCATAAAGGCAAAGGGGTAGATCTCTACAAGAAAGAACCCCTCCATATTAAAGAAAATGTTAAAGTTCATGGCCTCAGGGAAATTTCTTAAGATGTTGGTATCTCTCATAAATCCTACATTTCTCTAGTTAAATCCAAATATGCGCTTTCTCCATCATCGCTTCCATCCATTCTAGGTCCCTATATCCCTCCATCCCTTGTGCGGGATCAAGAAAGGCACACGTCTATGAGTACCTTCCATCCATCTAAAAGACCTCCATATCATTCCTATCTATCCATGCATCTCCCTCCAAGCAATTTGGATGCCAAGCATAAAAGTCATAAATCAAGCAATCCACATGTGTTCAAGGATCAACATGTCCCATCTAATCAACATGTCAAAACAAAGCAAAATATGATCCAAAAAGAAAAAGAAAAATACAAAACGCCACAAAGGCCCACAAAGAAAGAAGAAAATTCAAAAGTGATATGGGTTCCTAAGGCACTTGTACAAGCAATGCGATCTAAGGAACTACAAAAGCATGAAAAATCAAAAACCATATGGATCCCTAAGCGACTGCTTGAAGTACAAGAGTCTAAATAAAAATCAAAATTGGCATCCAAAATTGTTGTTCCTCCATCCAAACCTTCTGAGTCTATTCCTCCATCACCTCCTTCATCCATTTTGGGTTATTATGCACCAAAATTTGTAACCTTTCCTCCATCCAAATATCAAAATCTGAGATTCACTTCTCCTCCATATGTCCACCATCCCTCAAGATGTGTGCCAATGTTGATCTTTCCAACATTTTCATCTATCCATACACAATTCTTCCAACATCCCATCCATTATCCAAAACCTCTTTTTCACCCTTCCATCCCTCTTATCCAATCCTTTGCATAAATCCTTGCCCTAGTTTCATTTCATTATCCTGCCAACATCTTTGAGCATACCTTCATAGCCATGGTCTATTGCAACTCATATTCTAAGGGTACCATCCAAAGTAGAGATACGTTGGGGTCCTTCTTCCATCCCCTATCATGCCTCCATTATCTTCCAAAAGGAAAAAAAATGATGAAAAAAATGAAAAAATAAAATCAGAAAAAAAAAAAAAAAGTAAAGAGAAATAATTTCGTCCACGAGTGAAAACCACTTCTTGTGGTGCCTTGGGCAAGTACCATGATGAAAACCTAGCAAACGGGTGTCATGCATAATCCATTATCCGTTTGCACTTTACACTAGGGGCAAGTTCCATCCATGTACATCTATCTATTATCCTTCTTCCTCCATTATCCTTCATCCTCCATTATCCCTCATTCGCTCTGTCTACATTCATATCCCTTTTCCACATTTGATCTTGACAAGGTTAAGGATCTTTGCAGGCTTCATGTGTCCTATCTATTACACTTGATCTAGACCCTTTATCTCCTATCCATTGCTTGCTTACATCCATCATTACCACCTTTGATCTTGATTATCCTATTTGTCCCCTATCCAGATATATCCCTTGATCTTGATCAACACTATGGACAAAATGCAAAAATATGCTTTCCACAAACCTCTTGACATAGCCACTTATTTGGACCATATGGCTTTGTTACACTATATCCTTGCTTTACATCGCTAAAATCCTTGCTTTACATCGCTAAAATCTTTGCTTTACATTGCTATATCTGGACCCTATGCTTGGATTAATGTTGTGAGATAGTCCTTGAAAGCATCCACCATCATTCCCTTATCCATTCATGTACTCAAAATCCCTTTTGCCTTGCTAGACACTAGGGGCAAACTTTTGAAAAAATCATAAAAATCATAAAATGTCTTGAAAAAATCCTAAAAATTAAAAAAAGTCCTGAAGAAATCCTAAAAGTCAGAAAAAGTCCTGAAGAAATCCTAAAAATCAGAAAAAGTCCTTAAGAAATCCTAAAAATCAGAAAATATCCTGAAAAAAATCATAAAAATTAAAAAAAGTCCTGAAGAAATTCAAAAGAAACAAAAAAAGGAAAAAAAAGGAAAAAAGAGAGAAAATGCCCTAGTCAAAACATAGTAAACAGGCACCTTGGTAAAAAAAAAATATATGAATTTCTGCCAAGCAAGTGAAAACCTGGTAAACAGGCGCCTCTTGTACTCAAGTGCTCCATCTATCAACGCAACGTTGGCATTCCCTCTTTCACGCATCTTTGCTTTTGCTTGTACATATTTCAGTCACTTTTGTGACATCCTAGTTCGCTGGAACCTTCATGGCTTGAAACCGGTCATTGTCCTAGTCTTAGTTAATCAACAAGAGCACATTACATGTCCTAAGAAGTATCAACCAAGTCAACCTTATGTCAGTGAAACCTGGTCGTCCACTCCAAGTCAGTTACATGTCTCCTGACTACTAAAGAGTTTTATCACTGAGTTAACAAGCAAAACAACATAACGGAAAACAATCACTAAGTTGTTTGAGATATGCATGAAATTTTTCTTTGTGTGTTGTCTTTTATATTGGTTTTCGATTATTATCCCTCTGAGTAACTCGAGGATGTCTATTGTGACTAAGAGGAGCAAGGATTGGGGGCATAATATTTTCTTGTTTTCTGCTTGTAGGAATGATCCCAATGATCTGGAAACATCTAAATTAGCTGGGTGTCTGTGATAAGAGCCTTCACATCAAGGTGGAATTGCCTCACATACCTCGACTTCGCTTATTTGAATGCTACAGGGAGGTCCATATCATTTCTTTGTTCGTTTTGAGGAAATTTCTTTATCATGCAATCTGAGTCCCTACGAAATATGTCCAAGGATATGAATGAAAAAAGGTCATTGCGGACAAGATCCTTAATATTGCACATGAAAAGAAAGGAACTCTACTCTGCCTGCTATAATTGTAAAATACTCAATGATGACAATTAAGTTGTTCAAAATCCAGTGACTAGGTTTAGGTTGCATTTTGCATCTAATACATTTCGAATGATTTCGGTATAGTAACAATGCTTCCTCTTTGTCTACTGAATGAGAGTTGGAGCATCATCATTTCTTCGCTAAGTGGTCTCTTTTCATCATTTCTCTGATCGAGTACTTGTGTTTTGAGATGTTTAGCTGCATACATAAGCATTTAATATAGATTCATATATTTCATTATTTACTCATCTGCATTCATCTTATTGCATAGAAAAATGAAAACATTGCATTATTCATATTACTCATACTCATTCATTTATTTGCATATAAAAAAAATAAAAAATAGACATCCATAATCATTTGCATTACATACTGAAAAGAAATGCATACATATAGAATAAAGCATATAAAAGACATCTCATAATCAAATCAACACAAGTACAATGAAATCAAATCAAGAGCTTGTAAATCGGCTGTCCTGAGTCCATTTTCGAGATCGAAATTGAAATCTGATGTCGATTCTCTCATCAAAATTTCATGACATTCACCACTTAGCGCTTTCATCACAAACTAATTCTCTCTTCTATTTTGCACTCAATTCCTCATCAATCGACGCTGAATCTCAATTTCAATTTCTACAATCAACTTTGCGCTCAATTTCTTATCAATCAACGCAAAATTTTCAAAAATTCCTCTGAATCAATTTATGCTCAAATCATTTTCATCATTAAAAAATTGCCTATCATCATGTACCCTCGCTATCTTTCGATTTCGCTCCCGAGGGGGCATACTCGTGACCTTATGACCTCACATCTTCAAATGTCGAGAAAAATTTTCAAATCTTCATCGAAAGTCGAGCAAAAATCTTTTTCAACTAAAGAAAAACAATCAAATAAGACTTCATCACTAGGGGCATTTCAACTTCATCGCTTTATATCAATTCGAGATCTCTCGATCATCTAAATCAAATCAATCTCTAGGGGCATATTAGTTTCATCGCTTCATATCAAGCTGATATTTGTCTTTTATCTGAATCAATCTCTTTATGTTAATTAGTTCCATTGCTTTTCATCAAGCTAATTTTTCGTTTAAACTCAATCAAGGGTTTAAAGAGTATCTTCGATCATGCTAAATCTAAACAGGTGTTACGTTTTATTCGTTTCTTGATCAAGCTGAACAGTTTATCTTCATCGTATCTTGATCAATCAAGTTCAAGATCGATTTTTATCGTCACTCACTGTATCTAAGTTCAATCAAGTTCTAGATCAGTAAGATCCACTTCTTGATCAATCAAGTTCAAGTTCGATATCTTTTGTTTTCTATCATTCCCAAGTTCAATCAAGTTCTGGAACGGTATCACATTAATCAAACTTTATTCAGCTTTGTCGCTTCGAATCAAACTAAACACCTCGCTTTTTTATGTAGTTCGTGATCAATCAAGTTTAGAACTGACATCTTGTAGACATCAAATTTTCTTTGAACCAACACACTGCTCGCACATTAATTCAAAGAGGGGCAAATGTAATACCCTAACAAGGGTCATCTAAACCATGAGCCCCTAATCTTGACAACATTACCAAGGTCCTAAACAAAGGCAATTAAATCAATCTTGAGCACACAATTAATTCTTTAATCATCCAATGTCACATGGCAAAATCAATCACTCAATATTAATTAAATATTTATTTAATTAATTAAATCATTCCAAGTAAATCATTTTAAACAATTATCTTATTTATTTTATTAAATATCCTAGTATATTTAATTAAATAAATCAATTTTCCATTAAATCATCAAAAAGAGGAATTAATTTAATTAAATAAATCAATTTGCCATCAAACCTTCAAAAAAGGAAACAAATCAAGAAAAAGGAATTGGAAATTATGAGCACAAATCTTCAAAAATGGAAATAAATCAAAAAACGAATTAATTGACAAAAAAGAATTAAAAATTTGAGAAAAGAAATCAATTGGAGATAATCTTGAAAAAAACAAATTAAAAATTGATAGATAATCTCAAATAAAGCAATTAAAACAATTAAATATTAAAATTGAATGAAATAGAGAATAAATCAGTTTTTTCTGATTTTATCTTATATTTAGTTCAATTTCCTTTAAAACTGATAAAATCATCCAATCACATCAATTCACCTGGATTGTGCTTCCTCTTGGAAAATCTTGACTGCTCATCATCATTTGATCTTAGCCATTGGTTTCTTTCTGAATTTTCTATAAATTCAGGCTCATCTCTCATTCAAAAAAACAGGTTGGAGAATATATTGTTATTATACTATTTTTGCTCTAGGATTTCATTGAGATATTGCATATTAATTGTTTCATATTGATTAAATCATTTAGTTTAATATTGTAAAAATATTGTTACATTAATCATACTTTATTCAGCTTTGTCACTTCGAATCAAACTAAACACCTCGCTTTTTTATGTAGTTCATGATCAATCAAGTTCAGAACTGACATCTCCTAGACATCAAATTTTCTTTGAACCAATGCATTGCTCGCACATTAATTCAGACAAGGGCAAATGTAATACCCTAAAAATGGTCATCTAAACCATGAGCCCTTAATCTCGACAACATCACCAAGGTCCTAACCAAGGGCAATTAAATCAATCTTGAGCACACAATTAATTCTTTAATCATCCAATGTCACATGGCAAAATCAATCACTCAATATTAATTAAATATTTAATTAATTAATTAAATCATTCCAAGTAAATCATTTTAAACAATTATCTTATTTATTTTATTAAATATCCTAGCATATTTAATTAAATAAATCAATTTGCCATTTAATCATCAAAAAGAGGAATAAATTTAATTAAATAAATCAATTTGCTATCAAATCTTCAAAAAAGGAAACAAATCAAGAAAGAGGAATTGGAAATTATGAGCACAAATCTTCAAAAATGGAAATGATTGATCACGAACTAAATAAAAAAGTGAGGTGTTTAGTTTGATTCGAAGTGACAAAGATAAATAAAGTCTGATTAATGTAACAATATTTTTGCAATATTAAACTAAATGATTTAATCAATTTGAAACAATTAATATGCAATATCTCAATGAAATCCTAGAGCAAAAATAGTATAATAACAATATATTCTCCAGCCTCTTTTTTTGAATGAGAGATGAGCCTGAATTTATAGAAAATTCAGAAAGAAACCAACGGCTAAGATCAAATGATGATAAGCGGTCAAGATTTTCCAAGAGGAAGCACAATCCAGGTGAATTGATGTGATTGGATGCTTTTATCAGTTTTAAAGGAAATTGAACTAAAAATAAGATAAAATCAGAAAAAAATGATTTATTCTCTATTTCATTCAATTTTAATATTTAATTGTTTTAATTGCTTTCTTTGAGATTATCTAATTATTTTCTTAATTTCAAAATCCCATAACTGATAGCCATATTCATCTATCCCATATCCAATGAAGGTACATTTATGAGATTTAGCATCAAGCTTGGTTCTATTTTCTTTATCAACATGGACAAAAGCTTCACAACCAAAGGTTTTCATAAAGGAATAATTTACCTTTTTTCCAGTCCATGCCTCCTCTAGAATACCACCATCCAAAGGGGTTGAAGTTCCTCTATTTATCAAATAGATAGTAGTATGTACAACATCTGCCCAAAAATGTAAGGGCAATCCAGCATGCAATCTCATGCTCCTCGCGCGTTCCATGATAGTCCTATTCATTCTCTCTGACACACCATTTTCCTATGGAGTTCCTGAAATTGTCTTCTGCTTTTGAATCCCATTTAAGGAGCAGTAATCTTCAAATGCTTTGTTGCAATACTCACCTCCATTATCCGATCTACGACACTTCAAATTTTTTCCTGTCTCATTCTCAACCAAAGCTTTCCATTTCTTAAAAGTTTCAAAAACATCTGATTTTTGTTTTAGGAAATATACCCATGTTTTTCTGGTTGAGTCATCAATAAAAATAACATAATAAGAAGAGCCACCAAGAGATGATACCTGAGCCAATCCCCATACATCTAAATGCACAAGCTCTAATTTCTCACTCTTCTTCTCTTTCCCAACCTTGAGAAATCTGACTCTTTTCTATTTACCATAAACACAGTTTTCACAGAACTCTAAATCAATCTTCTTTAGTCCTGGCAATAGATTTTTGGAGTGAAGGATTTTCATCCCTTTCTCACTCATGTGCCCAAGCCTATGGTGCCACATTATCGAATCTGCTCTTGCAACGTCTATTGTTGTTGTCCCTGCAGTAACTTTATGTGTTACCAGTACACAGATATAATGTGCTTACCTTCGCACCTTTAGCTACTACTAATGATCCTTTAGTGACCTTCCAGATACTGTCTGAGATGGTAACTATGCAACCTTCACTACCTAGTTGCCCTGCAGAAATTAAATTTCTTCTTAAATTAGGAACATGTCTTACCTCCTACAAAAACCAGTCATTTCCATTCTGCAACTTGATCTTTATCTTTCCTTTTCCAACAATTTGATAGGGCTCATCATCACCCAAATATACCTGTCCAAAATCACCTTGAACATAATCTAGAAAATATTTTCTATATGGGGTGTAGCATGAAATGAAGCCCCAGAATCTATTACCCAGGAATCATTAACATTATCCAAACATAAGATTAAAGAATCTTGTAAAGTATTACTTGCAATATTAGCTTCCTTACTATCATTTTCATTTTTGTCTCCTTTGTTTTTCCCAGACCAATAGTCTTTCTTTAGATGACCAGGCTTTTCGCAATACCAGCAATCTTTCTTTCCTCTAGATTGAGAGCATCATTTTTTTTACTTCCCTTATGACTTCTCATTCCCAGATCCTTTTCCTCTTTCCTTTGATCTTCCTCTGTTCTCCACATTCAAAAGACTACTTGATGATGTTGAAGTCTCACCTATGCTTTTCCTTCGCATTTCCTTGCTTAGTATAACACCAACAATATCATCAAATATCAAAGTATTTTTACCAAAGACAGAGTTACTTACAGCCATAACCAAGCTATTACAGCTTTTTGGTAAAGAACATAAAGTCAAGAGAGCCCTAACCTCTTCTGCAAAGGTAATTTTTACCAAAGAAAATTGATTGATAATTGTATTAAATTCATTTAAGTGCTCTGTTATAGATCCTCCCTCAATCATTTTCAAATTAAACAAACGCTTCATAAGAAATACCTTATTCGAAGCCGAGGGTTTCTCATACAACTTAGCCAATGTCGCCATCAAATCTACAGTCATTTTTGCTTTTGTTATATTGAATGCTACAGACGGTGCAAGGCACAATCGAATGGATTCCAATGCCTTTCTATCTAAAATCTCCCACTCTTCATCTGACATTGTGGTCACTTTCTTTGCCTTTCCTTCCAATGGCTACCACAAATCCTTTTGATACAGGTAATCCTCCATCTACATTTTCCATAATTGATAATTCTGGCCATTAAACTTTTCGACCTTGAATTTGGAATCCTCCATTACTCCCACTCAAATCTGAGAGTCCTGTCAATTTACAAAAAAACTCGCTCTGATACCAATTGTTAGGGTTTCAAGCAAATTCGAAGCAAATATGAACTAACAATTATATGCAGATTTAAATACAAAAGATAAAGGAATAAAACAGGACACGTATAACACAGAGATTTAACGTGGTTCACCCAGAATGGGTTACCTCCACCATACACAGTCGTCCAATCTTTCTTATTATCTAGAATGGGTTTCAAGTTGATCAGTCACCACATATCAACATAGTAGTCTCTCAATAGATCCATATAGCTCTAGATAGGTAGATGAATTAATCCTTATGATGAAGTACAAATATTTGCAGTAGAATATGCTCAAGCCCCTTGCAAGACATCCATATGTCTTCAAGTTGTCTCTAGATGTGTGGCTTGTGAAGAATTAGCCAAGAACATGATACTACAAGATCCATGATTACACCAAGTTGTATTTTTTCATCGACATGATCTAGCATCAAGGATGGTGAAAGAGAGAATTTATGTCCATTAATGTGAAACACTTTGGCACAAAAATCCTCTTATGATCCTCAAGATAGAAACTTAAAGGAAACTTGTTCTGCACCCTCTAGTGAGAAAGCTGAACAAAATATGTCTTTGAAAGATGACACAGAGAAGCATCATCAACTGAAACTAGTGCAATATTGTTGGGTAAATACCATAAGAAACCTATAACCAAATCTCATGGCCAAGCATATCAAGTATAGTAATGTATAATATCATCCATTTAATAACTTTACTATTATATTGATGGATTGATTATAAAATAAATGGTAGAGTTATATATATGAATAAATATTTAAAAATAAATGGATGAATGACAATTAATTCTTGTGTAAACATAATATAAATAAAATGCTAACCAACACAAGAATGTGTACCTTGATATGGTCCATAGCTTCACACATGAGGTCTTATTAGAGGCATTAATGAAACAGTCAATGAAGACATTATCAAAAATCAACCAATGAATTCAAAGATTCAAGGGATTTCCCCCCAACTTAATTTCATGCTGCAAAAGCATGAAGGTATTAAGAAAATCCAAGGAATCAAGAAATAAAATGATATATTAAATAATACCTTGAGCCATGTTCAATTAATGGTCATCTCCAAAAAAACTCAAGAATGACAAACATGTATATAGATTAAAACCTTGATCCTTGTTAATGAACAATCAATTATTTTATAGCATATTTAGTATAGTCATTAATAAATTTAAGCCCATAGAGTTGTGCCTAATCAATTATCAGTGGGCCTAAATCAACAAGTGTGTGGGGAATACTCATTTTCACCATAGGCCTCCAAAGATCGAGATGTTTGAGAGTAAAAAGATTAAATAAGTGATCTTGAAGTCTTTCATAATGCATGTCTTGAGTAATTAATGTATCCATTATAACATCTCTTATTGTATGATATATTTCAGCACACACACTATAGTGATTCTTGCAGATTTGTTAGTCCTCACATACTTTCAATTCTTTTGCTTTTTAATTTATCTTTTATTGTTCAGGAATGATAGAAGGATTTTAAATTCCAAATGACCTAAAATAAATATATTGAATGTCTTTAAATATTAGTGTGTAGCATCAAATTTATGAAATGTGAACTAATTATTTATTTTGAATTTGAATTTTTAAAAGATATGAATCAAGTTCATAACTATGAAGTCAACCTTAGAATTGTAAAAAAAATCATAGAATGAAAAAAAATCAATTTTAGAATTGTAAAAATAACTATAGAATGAAAAATAATCATATATAAGTGAACAATAACTATATAGAAGTAGGTGTACACATAGGTGTACATGTGTGTGCAATAAATATGTGAATAGAATGAGTGAATTAGAATACGTGCACCAAACAATAAGGTGGAGGCAAGATATTTCTTAAATTTCACTATTATGCAAGTGTAAGTTATCCCCTTAAAATATATATTTTTTATTATAGAAATATAATGTTCAAGCCAAAACATTGGGAGCTTTCTATATTAAATCACATTGACACGTTACCTTAGTTGGATTAGTTGATTTTCGTTTACCAAGCCACAACTATATGATAATAATAACAACCTACATTAAATAAAATTTCTAGATGTTTAAAATTAGTGAACTTTACGCACGTACTTGTTTTCGTTTCATTTATGCACGGTAAAGGTTAAAAGTCAATTACAATAAATGCTGCCATTATTTTTTTGTCGTAAGTTTATAGACGTGTGATTGACTAACATGCGTGTTAGTCGTGCGTTTTACATCGTCGATTTTGCAATAAACGACTGCGATTGACTAACACATCGCTATCACGCTGTAGGAAAGGTCTGTTTTGGAGCCAGAATAGCTTCAGCCCTCGTTTATACAGTAAATAGTTTTCTTTGTGTTTTTTTTTTTCCAATTATTGATTAACATCCAAGAATATTTGGATAATTGAATTTAAAAAAATAAAATTGTCAAAAGATTTTTGATTTGTTGGTGAAGTTGAATGATTCGTAATCAGTCTACCAGAGATCAAAACTTGCTTTACTGAATGCATGACCCCAAAATCTTAAAAAAGAATGAAACCAAAATCGACCCATATTGAATTGAATTGATATGTGCTCCAGATTTATTTGACATTTTTAATGTTCTTATCCCTCTTATCATTTCAGAATTGCCCTTTATGTGTATAAATAAATAAGACATCCCACCTTCGAATTGCTTCATAGTTTCGAGAGGTTAAGTTGGCTTGCAAGCAAAAAAAATATCAATCATGGCAGGCTTGTCAAGTGTGCTGAAATTAGCCTTGCTTCTTTGTTTAATTTTTGTAGCACCATGGGCTGCTTCTGCAGCCCTTGTCCACCGCAAATTTACTGTAAGTATATTTACTAGAGCTCTGTAATTTTTATGAATTGATCGTAATCTAAATTATGATTTGGAATGTCTTACAGATTCGAACCCGGAACGTGACGAGGGTGTGCAACACACAGAGGATTGTAACAGTCAATGGACGGTCCCGACTCTACGCGTTCATGAAGGCGATAATCTTGTCATAGACGTGAAGAACAAGGGACCCTATAATATTACCCTACACTGGTAACAAAGATTATGCTCAAAACTAATATGCAAATCTTCAGTAGTGTTATTGTTTGAGGGGTTTTATTGTTTTATGATTTTGCAGGCACGGAGTACGGCAGTTGAGATTGTGCTGGGCAGACGGACCGGCCTACGTAACGCAGTGTCCCATTATCCCTGGGAATAAATTTACCTACAATTTTACAATCACAGGCCAAGAAGGAACGCTGTGGTGGCATGCACATATCTCGCATCTGAGAGCTACTGTTCATGGAGCTCTGGTTATTTTGCCCCGGGCTGGAAACGACTGTCCCTTTCCAAAACCAGATGCTGAGATTCCTATCATTTTGGGTAGGCAGCTTTCAAACCTTCTAGTATCTTTCACCCATCAAAGCTATAAGATTTCTACAATCCATTCAAATCTTGTATGTAGTTTTTAGATTTGATTGTGTGAAAAAATTTTAATCATCAAGATACAAGAGAGTTTAAGGAATCATCTTTAAAACTCCTTAAACTCTCTTGCATTCTGATGATTAATTTATCATCAAGATGCAAGAGAGTTTAAGGAATCATCTTTAAAACTCCTTAAACTCTCTTGCATCCTGATGATGAATTAATCATCTACTATAATTCGAAACATTGATAATTAAAAATTTCTCACACAATCAAATACGAATGAGCAGTCCATGTCATTTTTTAATATTGCAAACCGTTGGAAAAAGTATATTTCAGAATCGAAATTTCAATATAGTTTTTTATTCTTATATGTAGTGCAGGTGAATGGTGGAATGCGAACGTAGAAGATGTACTAGCAGATGCGATTCGAACAGGAGGTATACCAAATGATTCAGATGCATACACCATCAACAGCCAACCGGGAGACTTTTTTCCTTGCTCCGCGAATGGTTTGTAGCTTTTTTGCATTGATGAACGGCTAGAATGATAGCACTATTTAATGAATGAAATATGGGTACAGATACTGCTCGCTTTTTGGTTGAGAAAGGAAAAACGTACCTGCTGAGGATTGTAAATTGTGCGATGATTCATGCATCCTTCTTCAAAATTGCGCAGCACAAAATGATTGTTGTGGCAGTGGATGCCGTGTATATCAAAGCATATGAGACAGATGTGCTGGTCATACAGCCAGGGAACACCATGGATGTGCTCATAACAGCTGGGCAAGAATCAGGGCGCTACTACATTGGCACCCGCGTATACAAGAGCCAGGCCCAAGGGAATAGGTACTTGAACACCACTTCAACAGCAATACTCGAATATAAAGGCAGCAGCAATACATCTGTTCCTGTCTTGCCAAAATTTCCTGCATTTCATGATACGCCGACTGCATTCAAATTCAGTACAGACCTAAGAAGCCTGAATGTCTCCGTCCCGGTGCCACAGACGGTTGATGTGGAGATGTTTATAACAGAAGGATTCGCACTCGCTAGCTGACCAAACAATTCATGCACAGGGATCAATGGTGGAAGACCACTTGGAAGTTTTAATAACATTTCATTCGTCTTGCCACGTATCTCAATTTTGCAGGCTTATTATTATGCTATAGATGGAGTGTATACCACAGATTTCCCGGATAATCCTCCACTGGTGTTCAATTACACTGGAGCTGTGCCAATGGGTCTTTGGCAGCCCGAGTTCGGGACGAAAGTAAAAGTTCTGAAATTCAATAGCAGTGTGCAAATCGTATTTCAGAACACTGCGATTACTACAATACAAAACCATCCTATACACCTTCATGGCCATGATTTTTATGTTGTGGAGAAAGGCTTTGGCAACTATAATTCCCAAAAGGATCCTGCAAGCTTCAATCTGATAGATCCACAGATGTTGAACACCGTGGGAGTTCCTACTGGTGGGTGGGTAGTCATCAGATTTATAGCCAACAATCCAGGTAAACTAATTTGTAGTATGAATACATATTTCAATGCTCTCTCTTTTATTTTTTATATAAACTGACTCAGGAATGTAAATTTGTTTATGTTTTTACATAACAGGAGTTTGGTTGATGCATTGCCATTTTGAGTCCCACTCCGAACTGGGTTTTGAGACCGTATTCATTACGGAGGATGGGCCTGGAAATTCGGGCACATTGTCTCCTCCTCCAAGGGATCTGCCCAGATGCTACCTAGATGGATCTCTGCATTCATCCCACTGCCCTAGTAAAAGAGACCCCATTTCAGTCAATTTATTTTCTTTTACTCGAGAAAATAAAAGTTTGTATCAATGCAAGTCGCTTTAAAAGTACGCAACATCTGGTTCATTGGGTAAATGTAGTTGGCCTACTTTGCTTCTTTTAAGTCTCTACATTGTTAAACATTTTAGTTTACCATTCTATTTAAATATTATTATATGTGAATAATTTTTTAATTTATTATTTTATTTAAATATTATTATATGTCAATAATTTTTTAATAATTTCAGTGAGTGTAGAGCTACAATGATGCAAGGTCATAGGAATGGTTTTTTTCATAAAGCTACAAATTACTACTTCACTATACATGAATGTCATTCATTGCATGACCCACATAATGAATTTAGAGTTTAAAATCATGAGAAAGTTTGATTTAGTAGTTAAAGTTGAAAATCTAGTTAGCAAGCTCTACTCATACATTTATAGAAGTCCCAAATGATTTTGTTAGCAAGAAATCTTAGGGATGCAAACCGAAATTTTGTACCGTAAGCATTTATGGTGTTGTAGTCTTTAAACCCCACTCTATCCTATTAAGGTAACAAAGAATTGTATTCAAACATAAGGTCAGTTGTTAATCAGATTCAGAACATACACAATATATACATTTTGAGATCAAAATTATTTGTATTTATTCGTATCATTTGGTATGCATGTTACATATCCTTATAACTCCTTATATTTATATATACAATTCTTTACATATCATTCTTCATCGATATCATTATCCATATTCTTCATCATTATATTCACCATTATTCTAGTGAATTAATCTTACGATATAAATGTATATATCTAATGCATGAAATGCAACCCCTAGATGGTATCCCTAGTCTATTTCCTATGTTCCAAGTCTTATCTTTTGTGGACATCTGATGCAGCCATGGTCTGGTGGGTCCTCAAAGAGAATAAACCAGATCATGCAACTAGTTTAACACAACAAAAGCAACAACAACACATAGGAATATTATGGGATCAAACATCCACGTCATCATCCTTTCATCATACAACATCCAGTAATCAACCGGTTACATGCAGGCTAACTTGCCATATTACAATCCATCTGAAACTCTCAGAGCTAACTGGATCTCTAATCATGAATCCAGAACCTCTTACCAATGATGTTGCTCAAATGATTACATAAAGCTATATATATATACTCTAGAACACATCCAGGTCGGCCACAAAAGATTTCATTAACAAAGGAAGAAAAATGAAACGTGTAAAACAGGTTGGCCCCAAAACATGAAGATCTCATTCACCAAGAACAATCCAGAAGTGTGGGCCACAAGGAAGGTCGGCCAAGGGCCTAAGAACATCAAGTGTGGCACCAAACTGATCCACAACCCAAGAAAGCGCTCCAAAAAAGAAGAAATCTCCAACTTGGACGATAAGCTCAAAACTACTCCAAAGCCCAGAAACAATTACTCCAGAAGGAATAATTCACCAAAAAAGAACCCTAATGAACTGGAGATCTGGGATAATGCACGATAACATACCTAGAACCTAAAAATATGATTTGCAATGAAAGATAAATAGCTACTGGAATACACTGAAAGAAACATAGAAAACTGTTACATGAACTAAATAAGAACAAAACTAAGGAAATGTTTTTTTCTATTAATGCAAGATTGCTCATAGAACGGGGATTCCCTTGCATCAGACACCCCGAGTAGAAAGATATGTTCCATGAGAGGCATCTCATGAACATTGAAAAGCATTCAGAATATAAATCTCATGCTCATTTCCAATCCAAACATCTTCCATGTCTGCAGACCGCTTCCTTTCCTCTTCCATAACCTCAGCCATATTCTCCAACTTCTGGTTCTCTTTATTCTTCTTTCCCTGCTTCTTACCTGCACATTGTCTCCCTTTACTTTGTACCTCTGCTTTGTTTCGGCCACAAGATTTCATTCGGTTTGTCACCATAACCTCACTATCATTTGATTCCACCCTGTTATCAAACCGATCCACAAGATCCTTCTGTAATTCCACACCACCAATTGGTGTAGCCTCTGCAACCAACTTCTCATTACTGCAACTCTTCTCAAGACTCAAATTTCTCTTCTTTCTCCTTCTCCCTCAAGGAAGTCAAAGTGAACTTTTGCCCATCCTTCTCAATAGAGATCAGATTTTTTCTACAATCGTAAATAGCTCCTCTATCAAACTGCCAAGGTCTACCCAACAAAAAATGACAAGCACTCATAGACACAACATCAGACAAGACCTCATCTCTAAAAGGCCCAATATTAAAATACACCAAACACTGCTCCTTCACTTATATCTTTTGATCGTCTTGTAACCAACTCACCATGTAAGGACAAGGGTGCTTAAGTCTCTACAATCCAAGCTTCTCCACCATCTCCTCGGATGCCAAATTATCAGTACTTCCACTATCCACAATAACTTTACAACACTTACCACCTGATTTGCATACAATCCAGAAAATACTCCTTCTCTGAGTAGGTTTAGTATCTTCACTGCTCTGCCCCATCAAGTTTCTCCTAAACATAAGTGATTCTCCCTGCTCTGATTTACATTCAGATTCAGTGACCCTAGCTTCCAAATCCTTATTTACCACACAATTTCTTGTCATTCCCTGCTTGCACTCAAAAGATCGGTATCCGATTTCCCCACACTTGAAATATCTACCCAAAAATCCTTTGTTGCTACTGCTACTGCCTTTTCTCTCTATCTTTTGATCCGGTTCTTTATTCCACTTAGATTTTGGTTCTTCATCCACTTTCTGCTTCTCCAAACTATCACTCAACTACCCCTTATACCTATCTTTTTCTCTAGGGTTATTCAGTTGTCTTATTTTCACTTTCTCTTTAGCCTTCAAAGCATATTGGTAAGCCTCTTCAACTTTAGAAATCCTCATTATACTCATCTCATCATGAATGTTAAATGCAAGTCCAATTATGTACTTAGCCACCTTCTCCCTATCCATCTCTCTATGTCCAAATCTGATCATTACCTTTTATAACTCCTCAGTATACTCTTTCACACTAATGTTTCTCTGCTTCAGGTTCCTGCAACTTCTTGACCAATTCCAACTCATAGTCTCCCAGAATGAATTTAGCCTTCAATCTTGCAACCATCTGCCTCCACCGAATGATCTTTATTTTACCATTCTTCATTTTGTCTCTCTGCAACTCTGTCCACCATAAAGAAGCATGCCCTTTCAATTTAGTTTGTTCTAGCCTAACCCTCTACGGGTCCTTAATATCCTCAAATTCAAAATAGTCCTCCAACTCTCCAATCCAATCAATCAAATCCTCTAGATTCAGTGTCCCAGAAAATTTTAAAATCTCCACTTTATGAATTTTACTTTCTTGTGCCACCACTCTCAGAAATATTTCCTCTCTTCCATCTTCCGATATATCAGCCTCTTCAGCCTTAACCTCCTCTCCAGCTTTTTCATATTCATCCTCAGACTCTGGATTCCTCTACAAACCAGCCAATGCATTTTGGATCTCATTCCTGATCTCATTTTTATAATCCTCCATCATCTTCTCTACCCTCTGGGGGTTCATCCTTCTAGGTGACATCCCCTCCTTTTCTCTGGTGCAACTGCCTCAACCCGATGATTTGACCGTAGGTTTCAATTGCCTCACACTTGGTGATCTATTAAACACACTCGCAGTCTGCCTCCACTTAGCGATTTGTTCACCCAAAGGAATGCCTCAAGGTTCACAACACATTCTTCCATCAACAGGTTCATAACCAGCTCTGATACCACTTGATGCAACCATGGTCTGGTGGGTCTTCAAAGAGAACAAACCAAATCATGCAGCTAGAGTAACACAATGGAAGTAACAACAACACATATGAATATTATGGGACCAGACATCAACATCATCATACATTCATCATAGAACATCTAGTAATCAACCAGTTACATGCAGGATAACTTGCCAAATTACAATCCATCCGGAACTCTCAAAGCTAACCAGATCTCTAATCATGAACCTAGAGCCTCCTGCCAATGATGTTGCTCAAATGATTATGTAAAACAATATATATATGTGTGTGTGTGTGTGTGTGTGTATCCTCTTGAACATATCTGGGTCAACCATAAAATATTTCATTAACCAAGGAAGAAAAATGAAATGTGTAAGACATGTTGGCCCCAAAATGTGAAGATCGCATCCACCAAGAATAGTCCAAACGTGCAAACCACAAGGAAGGTCGATGAAGGGCCTAATAACATCGAGTGTGGTGCGAAACTGATCTGCAACCCAAGAAACCACTCCAAAAAAGAAGAAATCCCCAACTTGGACAATAAGCTAAAATCTACTCTGGAAGCCAAAAATAGTTACTCCGGAAGGAATAATTCACCGAAAAAGAACCCAAATGAACTAGAAATCTGGAATAATGCACGATAACATGCCTAGAACCCATAAATATGATCCGCAATGAAACATAAATAGCTACTGCAATACACTAAAAGAAACACATAAAACTACTACATGAACTCAACAAGAACAAAACTAAGGAAATGTTTTTTTTGGTTGATGCAAGATTGCTCATAGACCGGGGATTCTCTTGCATTAACATCATTTGGTGAGATTTGGCAAGTTATCTAGTTTTGTCTCTACATCTATTTCCTACCAACGTCATCCTCTCTTTGAAACTTTGACTTTTTCTCAAGTTAAAGTTGTCTAAGAAAAATGATGATTCATTTTCATTACACATCAAAGATCCTATTATAATTAATTTGGATGATGGTGATAATACTGATGTTGATAATGTTGTTGATGTTAACAATGTGGATACTAATGATCTATCTTCAATATTTTTAAAAGCATTAATCTTAGCTCCTTGAAGCGGGAACATCCAATGGTGTAAGGACAATCTTGCATCACCCAAAATAAAAATTCTTTCTGGTAGTTTTTCTTTCTATTTTTTTGTATACCCATTTGGGCAAACAAGAAATTCCAAATTTCATAATCGCTTTGTTGCTTTTCTAGTCAACCTTCTATTTTTAGAAAGTATCAATTTGGAAAGTGGATGGAGACAAAAATTTGTGGGAAACATCAAAATAGAAAATTTGGAAAGTTTCCAGTTTTCAAATTTGGCTCAAATTCAAAAATTTCCAATTTCAAGTTTTGGTGCCAGACTATCAAATTTCAAATTGTACTTTGGCTCCAAACCGTAGGGAGGCTATTTAGGACCCATATCAGGAAACCTATAGTATTTTTGGGGGGTAGGAAAAATTGGATTGAGGGAAAAAGGTATTTTCCATAAAATTGTGTAAGTTGTAATGTGTTGCAGCCTGTGAGGATTTAATCCCCCTAATTGTAATTGCATATATTGAAAATATATTTCAATCAATAATAAATAAATCCTTAGTTGTATTTTACTATGGTTGTATAAGTCTCGAGTTCCACCCTCATCAAGTGGTATCAAAGCAGGTTGTTCCTGATTGTGTGGGCAGATCACCGATCGTGAGGCAATTTGCACCAAGACTTGTGGTTTTGGGCTCAAGGTTAAGATGCCTCCAAGAGTGTGTGGTGGTATAAATACTCATGGAAAAATGTTGGTGGAATAAATGCTTTATCAAATGATGGTTTTAAAGCCCTCTAGAGACAAATCGATGCATTATAAGAGGAGTTGAGAAGAGGGTTTAACCAAAGAAGAGAAGAGAGTGAAGATGAAGAAGAGATTGAAGACCTGGATGAGTATGAAGAAGAAGAAGATGAAGATCAACATAAAGTTTTACTTTTAAAAGCCATTTCCAAGACAGGAAAAAGACCCAAGATCAAAGTTTCCATTTATTCTGGAAATCTTAATCTGGAACAGCTTATCGTTTGGATAAATGAGATAGAGTAATATTTCAAGTATGAAGAGATAGAGGGTCCAAATCATGTCAAGATTGGAAAAAAAATTTGAAGGGTGGTGCCAATATTTGGTGGAAAGATATCCACCTAGAAATAAATAGGAGAGCAAAGGGAAAGATCACCAGATGGGATTAGATGGTTGAGAAGCTAAAGAAACTACTAGTAGGATTTGTTGAAGAAACTACAAGGATTGAAGAAAGGTAGCAAGTTTTTTAAGGACTATACAAAGGATTTTTACAAAATGATTATCATAATACACCATGTAGACACCAACAAGGATAAAATCATCCATTACCTTAATGGGTTAAGGCCAAGTAGTCAAGAGCAGCTAAGCCTAGTCAGAATGACCAATATTGAAGATGCGTATCAATTTGCTTTGAAGGTGGAAGAGAATTTGAATAAGAGATTTGAAGGCAAGAAAAGAGGGTGAGGTCAAGGTAGAAGGGGTGGTAGAAGATCCTTTGGGAATCAAAATGAGGATCAGAAGAAAAAAGAAAATGTAGGTACCAGCCGAAATAAAAAGAGTGATAATTTCTATTGCCCTCATTATCAAAACAACAATGAACAAAGAGGAAGATGAAGAGGAAGACCTTGGCAAGGACTCGAGAGAGGTGGTTTCAGAGGAACTTGTTTCCAGTGTGGTGAAGAAGGGCACCAAGCCTATGAGTGTCCACAACACCAAGGGAGGACAGACAGAAGGACTAAAGGTCATGCACAAGTTCAATATGTAGACGAAGGAGCTCAATTTGAGCATTATGATGACACTAAAACGGGAGAGGCCCTAGTTGTGAGGAGAAACTTGTTAAATGAGGAGAAAGAACCAAATCAAAGGAAGAGTCTATTTTGCACCAAATGCAAATGTAAGGATAAGTGTTGTGATGTGATTATTGATAGTGGAAGCACTGATAATTTGATGTCTAAAGAGATGGTCACAAAGTAGAAGTTGAAGATGGAAATACATACACATATGTATCAGATTGCTTGGTTGCGAAAGGATCACAAACTTTTGGTCAATGAGAAATGCCTGGTGAAATTCAAGATTGGTAGTTATCGTGATTAGGTACAATACGACATCATATCCATTGATGCAAGTCGTATGTTGTTAGGGAGGTTGTGGCAGTTTGATAGGCGTGTTATACATGATGGCCATACTAATACCTATACCCTAACGAAGGATGGAGTTCGTCATAAGATGAATCCCCTAAACCAAGTGGAAGAAAAGGTATGTAGTAGTGCTAGAATATGTTTTGTTTATGGAAGAATTTTTGAACGACATGAAACACGAACCTATGTGTTATTCTTTAATTCCTAGACTAGATAGAGAAGATAGTAAAGAGATGTTTGTAGAAGTTTCAAGTTTGTTGAATTAATTTTAGGACATTGTGTTTGATAATGTACCTGAAGGTTTACCACCAATAAGAGATATTAGTCATCGGATTCACTCGATCCCTGGAGCCATTACTAAATAAGGTATCCCATAGGATGACTCTGGTAGATAATGAAGAGTTGAACAAACAAGTTCAAGAATTATTAAGGAAAGAATTGATCCGAGAGAGCCTGAGTCCATGTGTGGTACGTGCAGTACTAGCTCCAAAGAAGGATGGGGAGTGGAGGATATGTACAGACTCTAGGGCCATAAACAAGATAACAATCAAGCATAAATTTCCCCTACCAAGGATGGATGACCTTATGGATTCTTTGAGTGGATCTACATCACAAAGATATATCTAAAGGGGTGAACTCACAATACTGGTTCCCACTTTTTGACCAACTTTGACACTTAGATGACCATTTTGCAAAAAACCTTCACTTTCCGACACCTATAAATTTTAAATCGTTAAGAATTTGAAGATGATGTAAACTAGTGATTTGTAACATCCTTTTTGTAGATTCTAAATATATTTTTTTCAAATTTTTTTGAATAAAATTTTATTGATTTTTCCATCTCCCTGAAAAGTAGTTTTTTACAGGAAACAACATTTTTTAAGAGTGATGTGCATCCCGAAACATATAAATTTTTTTCTATAAATGATAAAAACTTATCTCTTTTAAATTTTGGTTTGTAACATCAATACCTAGGGCATCCAGTTGGTTTGATAGTGATATGTTGAATATTTTTTATTTTATTAAGTTTTGAAGTCCGACTAATTATAATTTAGATATAGGTGTACGTTTGAACACATAACTTGCTCTATATATATCAAAATTAAGTTTTATTTTTTTTGTTAGAAAGAAGACATCAATACCTAGGGCATAGATATTTTTCAGAATTTTTTTGAATTAGTTTTCTATTTTTCCCAATGCATTGAACAAAGAAGTTCATGTTCGGTGAAAAACCTACATTCATAAAAAATAAAATAAAAATATATTAATAAACTTAAATATATTAAAAATTATACTATTTGGAAAGCTTATAATAAGGACTAAATCCTCAAGAAAACAAAACTTCTAAATGAATTCGTTTGACCCCTCAAAAGCTAATGTAAAATTGGTTTTTTATCAGCATTTGATAGATGCAAAGGAGACTCCATTGCAAGTATGATTTAGAAGTAGAGAGGTTCTATCCAAGAAATTTTGATCTAAGAGCCTTTGATCTAACTCTCTTCAATTAATTACTTCAAATGGGACCTCTTAAAGCTTAAATAATTATATTTTCCAAAAAATGTATGATTTCAACAAAAATCAGGATGTACCAAAAAGTGGGAACCAGCTTTGTGAGTTCACCCAAAGAGTGGATATCACTAGATCCAAATTAGAGAGGGTGATGAATGGAAGACCATATTCAAAACCAAATAATCCTTGTTTGAGTGGTTAGTCATGCTTATTGGGCTAATCAATGCACTGAGCATATTCATGCAGCTCATGTACAAGTAACTAAAATAATTCCTGGGCAAGTTTGTCATTATGTATCTAGATGATATCTTGATTTTTAGTAAGATATTGGATGAGCATTTAATGCATATTTGTAGAGTCTTTGAGAAGTTAACAGAGGAGAAATTGTTGATAAATTTGAAGAAGTGTAGTTTTGTGAAGGAGCTGGTGTACTTGGGATTTGTTGTCTCAATAGAAGGTCTTATAATGGACCCAGACAAGGTGAAGGATATTCTGAAATGGCCTACCCCAAGAAGTGCAACTGAGGTGGGGTCTTTCCATGGTTTGGCTATTTTTTACAAAAAAATCATTAGAAACTTCAGTAGTATTTGTGCACCCCTGATTGAAACAATAAGAGGGGATAGGAAAGAGTTCAAGTGGAGTATAGGTGCAGCGATATTTTTTGACATGTTGAAGAAGAAGGTGATAGAACAACCTATTTTAGCCCTTCCAAATTTCAATAAGGTGTTTCAAGTAGATTGTGATTCCAGTGGTAATGTCATTGGGGCAATTTTGAGTCAGGAAGGTAGACCCATTGCATATTTTAGTGAAAAGTTAAATGATGCAAAGAAAAAGTTATGTTTATGATTAGGAATTATATGCAATAGTTCAAGCAAAGAAATGGAGATACTATCTGTTGCCGAAACAATTTGTTTTGTATATTGATCATCAAGCATTACAGTACTTAAATATCTAGGGAAAATTGAATCAAAGACATTTGATATGGGTAGAATTTTTGCAAAGTTACACTTTTGTCTTGAAGCATAGGGGTGGAAATTCCAACATATTTGTAGATGCATTAAGTAGGAGGCAAAATTTGTTGACATAAATGCAGTTTGACATGGTTGGGTTCAATGAACTCAAGACCTTGTGTCCAGAGGATCCTAGTTTTGCAGAGGCTTGGAAATCTTGTAAGGAGCTTGTTACTTTAGATAGGACAAGATGGTTGGATTTCATAATCCAAGAGGGTATGTTGTTTAGGAGAAGTCAGCTATGTATTCCAAGGAGCTCCATGAGAGAGAACTTGATCAAGGAGAAGCATAGTGGAGGAATGGTAGGACACTTTGGTCAAGATAAGACCATTGCTATTATCAGTGAACATTATTATTGGCCTTATTTATCATAGGATGTGAAGAGATTTGTACAAATTTGTAAAGTATGTCAAATGGCTAAAGGAGCAAGCCAGAATACAAGGCTATATCGGCCATTACCTATACCAAAGAGGTCATGGGAGGATATAAGTATGGACTTTGTTCTTGGTTTACCAAGGACGTAGAGAGGAAATGATTTGGTATTTGTTGTAATTGACAAGTTTTAAAAGATGGCACATTTCATCCCATGATCTTGTCCACATTGTCGATTTATTCTTCAAAGAGGTGGTAAGACTACATGGTCTACCAAAAAGTATAGATTTAGATCGTGACACCAAGTTTGTTGGATACTTTTGGAGGACCTTTTGGAAAAATTTGAAAATAGGGTTGAAGTTCAGTTTTGCACACCATCCGTAGACTGATGGGTAGACTGAAGTGGTGAATAGGAGTCTGGATAACCTATTGAGATGCTTAGTAGGAGATAAACCCAAGGGATGGGATCTGATCTTACCACAGGTAGAATTTTCTTATAACAATTATGTCAATAGGAGCACTGGAAGATCACCATTTCAAGTTGTATATGGAGGTGGTCCAAGGACCACTTCGGAATTAAGGAAGATACACTAGGAGAAGTAGACAAGTGTTGAAGCCGAAAACATTGCAGAGCACATCAAGAATCTACATGAAGATATGAGGAATCATATTAACAAGATGAATATGCAGTATAAGGTAAAGGAGGATCAAAAGAGGAGGTATAAGGAGTTCTGAATTGGAGACAAATTTATGGTCCACTTGAGAAAAGAAAGGTTTATAGTGGGAACCTACATTAAGCTAAAGATGAAGAATTTTGTTCCCTACAGGATTCTAAAGAAGCATGATTAAGGGAACGCATATGAGGTAGAGTTGTCGGGTGGAATCAATATTTCCCCTGTGTTCAATATTGCAGACTTAACACAATATCATGAATGTGGCATAGAGGAGGGTCAAATAATAGAACAATGTAAAATCTCTGCACCTACTTCAAAAAAGGAGGATATTGAAGCAATCTTGGATAGTCGTGTGGGAACGAGTACCAGAAACGGGGAGTATGAGGAATATCTAGTGAAGTGGGAAGGAAGACCTTTGGAAGATTCATCATGGTTGTCTAAGGCAGAGGTTGACCATTTGGGTTTTCCTCAACTAGCTAAGACATGATGAGGTCACTTCTCAAAGTACCATGGGTGTTTGATGCAAGAGCATCCAGTGGTGTAAGGGCAATCTTGCATCATCTAATAAAATATTTCCTTCTATTAATTTTTCTTTCTATGTTTTTTCATACCCATTTGGGCGAACAAGAAATTAGAACTTTCAAAATTGCTTTTCTTATTTTTCTTGTCAACCTGCTATTTTTAGAAAGTATCAATTTGGAAGGCGGATGGAGACAAAAATTTGTGGGAAACTTTAGAACAAAAAATTTGGAAAGTTTCCAGCTTCCAAATTTGGCTCAAATTCAAAAATTTCCAATTTCAAGTTTTGGCACCAAACCGCCAAATTTCAAATTTCAAATTGTACTTTTGCTCCAACCCATTGGGAGGCTATTTAGGACCTATTTTAGGAAATCCGTAACAGTTTTTGGGGGTTGGAAAAGTTGGTTTGTGGGAAGGGGTGTTTTCCAAAAAATTGTGTAAGCTATAATGTGTTGTAGTCGGTGAGGATTTAACCCTCCTGATTGTAATTGCATGTATTGAAAATATATTTCAATCAATAATAAATAAATTCTTGATTGTCTATTGCTATGTTTTTTCTACGAATCAAGTTCTCTTCTCATCACTCCTAGTGGCAAACAAAGTTCAACTCATCATTAGAGTATGGTCCTTGTTTGGAAATTTGTATAGCTCCATCTACCATTCTCTCTATGGCTCCTCTTTCATCTTGTTTGCCATCCCTAAAAGGTGTTGAGTAAGATTGAGAGATGGATTACTTTCTAGAGTAGCCTCACTTATGCAGTAGATTCTCTATTGTTTGTTTGCTTGCATGTAATGTGTGTCCCCGTTTCTAGATATGTATTTATTTTATGTTAGGTTCTCTTTGGATGACCTTGTTTCTTTGTTGGCACAAGGTAATAAAGAGGTCAAAAATGTTGTGAAATTCCTCTATTTGTATCTCAATTATTTTGTATTCGTGCTATTTCATACATGTGCTATTGTTGTAAATGTGAACTTGTGTTGTCTACTTGGGGATGATACAAAATATTGAGACATCTCTTTCTGGTCTCTATCATGTTGAACCAAAAATACTTTTGGTGTTCATGCGCTCTTCTTCCATGTGTGCCTACATCCACTACCTTTGGAGGATGAGGTCAATTCAATAAAATTATAATTGATATATATGATTTATAAAATTCACATACTAACCCTATTTAGTGGATCCCTTATATTCTCTCTTTTTGCCATGTCCTCCATAGCCCTTGATTTGTCCTTTCTTGGGGGCATATCATTCTGGCAACTTGCTTTTCCTTTTAGATGCATGTATGCTACCTTCAATCAATTGCTCTCAGTAAGGCACATGCAATCACTTTAATATGGGGACATACACTCTACTCCTTGTTACACTTTTTGCACACACCATGAGGTTTGGTTTTCACACACCATGACATGTCAATTCATTATTCAAATTACTTTGCAAACTGAGCCTTTTTTATTTTTCATCGATTCTTCAATTTAATTTTTTCTCTCTCAATATGACTCATGTAGTAAGCATAAACCTTACTAGGTCAGTGTATTCATGATCTATCTTCTCTTTATGTTTTGCTACTTGGGTAAGTGCACAAAGATGGTGGTCAAAAAGGGGGGTATAAGTGGACACTTTTTTTTTGAAATCAGGTGAACTTGAACTTGGAGGCAAAATTTGAAAGTCATCCACTCAATATATAAATATAATCAAAGAACAAATATTGTAGTACTCCAAATCTAGTTTCCAAAATACTAAACTTTTTCAAAATTGGATAAGATTAAGGGGGTCAAATCCTTCGCACACGAAAAATAGACCCTTATTTTCTTTTAAAAACATAACATAGTGTCTGACGTGCACATCAAAAAAGTCATAGTTAGATCTAGTATTTTGACAAATCCTTTGGCAGAAAGATAGCTAAGAGTGAGCACTAGAAGATGTGTATTTTTTGTAATTTTTTGTTGAGTATTTTTTTTTATGATTTTTTCAATTGAGCACATCCTGAAAATTAGGTACATGTTCGTGCACGAAGCATAAGTTGCACTAAAAAAATTGAAAATGCAATTTTATTTTTTTTAAATTGTAAAGAATCAAGTGCACTACAATAATATATAATTTTTTTTAAAATTTGGATAAGTATATCAAAAGTTATTTAAAAAATGGTGCACGTATGTCTATGAGAACTATGGAGACACTGGTAAAAGAAATTCAATAATAATATGTATTGTTGTTCAAATTTTAAAAAAATTGTATGGTTAGAAATCTTAGAAGATGGGTGAAAATATGGTGGCAATTTTAGAAATACCCACTTGATGAAGTGTAAACCTAGTGATGATGAAGTTGAGAAACTAAGTTGATAAAATAAAACATGTCAAAAAGGAAGGAAATGGAGGGAAATCAAACTTTTAAACCGTAGCTTTGTCATCTAGGCCTATTTCCAAGCCTAAATAGTCAAAAGCGCGTACGGGGTACCTATGGTATAAAAAGAACGTACGAGGTACTTATGGTGTAAGAAGTGTGTATGCTCTATCTTAACTATAAATAGCATGTACGCGCTACTTTTGTTTAAATTTTGGGAGTGTGTATTTAATATGATATTGTATATATAATATGTATATATATATATATAATATATAATATTTATATATGTATATAATAATATATAATATATTTTATATTATATATTAAGTATATATATACACACATGTGTGTGTGTGTATGTGTATTATCTCCCTCTCTCCCCCTCTCAAGTGCATACAAGGTGCCTCTCTTTCTCTCCCTCTCTCCCTCTCTCTCTCCCTCCCTCTCTCCCCTTCTCCCTTCCTCCATACCCCATCTCTCTCTCTCTCTCTCTCTCTCTCTCTCTCTCTCTCTCTCTCTCTCTCTCTCTCTCTCTCTCTCTCTCTCTCTTTGTTCTTCTCTCTCTCTCTCTCTCTCTCTCTCTCTCTACCCCATCCCTCTCTTTGTTCTTCTCTCTCTCTCTCTCTCTCTCTCTCTCTCTCCCTGATGCAGAGAGTCTTGAAGCCTTGTTTGATACACCTTCTTGAGTGACTTGTCCTACTCAGCCCTACAACTACTCAAGTCCTTCGTATGGCACTTGGCAGGGGTTATGATAATGAGACCTCCTAGGTATAGCCAATGGTTTCTAGATAATCAACTCCTCCACTTGAGGTTTCCACCTCAATTACTCACACACTCCTCTCCTAGGCTTCAACCACTCTTGCAAGGATCTTAACACACAATCTCTTCCTATGGTTTCCCAATGCATCAACAAGTTGTCTTCAGTGTGTTTTGAGGTTTAAGACTCACCAAATCCATCGCCTTGTCTTCTTAACCCTTCTAGGTCTCTACAGGCACCTAATTAGGCCTAATTGCATTAGCCCTCCCTAGGCGGTTTTACTGGGTTAATTTGCAAAAGTCCCAAACAATCCTATAAATAAATCATGGATTTGAATACCCTTTTGTAAGTTACAAACAATAATGGAAAAGTGCATCTAGGTTATCTATACAAGTGGGGTTTCCAATGTTGCACTAATTGAAGGGTTTTAGGCCTAGTCGGTGAATTGGCAAGATGGGTCTAGAACTCTTCACTAGTCAAATCTCCTACTCCAAACACCTTGGGAAAATTCAATGGGACTTAGAGGGATTTCCATTAATATGCCACTTGGACCTTCACCAATCTTCATGTGCTCACAAATCGCACTTTTCTTGTTGTCCTAACTCACCTACTCCCAATGGTGAGCCTAGGGCTTCATTGTTTCTCCTCCTCCTAGACCTGCAACATCACACGCCCTATTCCTAAGCTATGTACAAATACTATTCTATCATTCTTAGTGATTTCAATAGGTTCCATCAAAGAATGCCTAGGTTAGAGCCATTTCTTGCTCTTAAACCCTACTTGCAAGGGTTTTGCTCCTAGTTGCAAAGAATGAAAGAAATCCCTACAACTTGGAACAATAAAACCTGCAAATAAACCTTAATGAAAGCAAATAAAATTAACATACAAATATGGAAATGATTTTACACCATCTAGTCCGTACTGGACCGTACAAGCAAGGAAAACAAGACAAAAATTGTTGAAAACAGGTGGAAACAAGGTTGCTTCACAAACCAAAAACTTTCTCTCGCATTTCAAATCCTCTAACCCATACAATAAAGTGAAATTTGGCTTATATCCACTTGTTTTAGTGGTTCAATCAACTTCCTAACGCCTATAACCAAAAATGCAACTTTTGCAAGAAATTGCAAAATGTTGCTCAGCAACTTTTGACAACTTTTGCTCCAGGATGAAAATTTGCATTCTAATGCATTCTAAGGCTCTTAAAAGTCCTTAAACACCCTAGAAGACCTAAAAAAAACTCAATTGACTCCCAATACATGAATACATTCATCTGGAGTATTTTTCATGTGAACTACCTAGGAATCTCACTTCTCAAGCTAACAGCATCCTGAGCACAATTGACTCAAACCAAAATTTGGACAACTCAACCATGGCTCTACTAAGTTCTCAATGGTTGGTCCATTATTACATCACAAATTAACACACAAACTTAAAATAAATAAAATATTGCATTCTTGTAGTGCTAGATGCCATGCACCATACTCCCCTGGGTCAAAGAATTCAAGTCCCTTGAGTTATAAGGTATGAAAACTCCACTCCATGCTGAAGTATATCTTCCTCTAACATCCACATGGAATCTAAATCAGGTAACCATTTCCACTTAACAAGATAGTTCTTTTAGACTCCTTTCCTTGTCTTCTTTACTATCTTGGTATCCAAGATACTCTCTAACTCAACTGGTTGACTAGGTGGAAAATCCTTTACCCAATCTTCATGAACCGGTGATGGCATGTCTATTTGGTTTGTTGGTGTCTCTCCCTTGTATGGATAGAGATCACATACATTAAAAATAGTAGATATCCCCAAGGTAGGTGGAAGTTCAACCTCATAGGCATTCTTCCCATACTTGTGCACCACCTTGAGAGGTCCAATTTTCTTCATCATGAGCTTGATAGGATACCATTTTGGAAGTCTCTCCTTCCTAAGGTATGCCAGCACTAAGTCTCCTACTTGAAATTGTAGCTTCCTCCTTGTTTTATCAGCTTGAACCTAATACTACTCGGATTTTTGTTGTAAGGATTGCCTTACCGTATCATGCACCTCTTTGATGCCTTCTGCAAATTTCTCCCCTTGTGCACTCTTGGGTGTCATTGAACTAAGATCTCTGAGCTCTAATATGCCCCTAGGATGGAATCCATATAGTATCTCAAAAGAACTTTTACCTATGCTACGGTTCATTGAGTCATTATATGCATATTATGTCTGTCCAAGTACTAGATCCCAAGGCTTTCCATGTTGTTTGGTAAGACATCTTAGCAAGTTACCCAATGACCAGTTGACTACCTCTATCTAACCATCTCATTGAGAATTATAGGCAGATGAGAAAGATAACTTGGTGCCCAACTTCCTCCAAAGTGTCCTCCAAAAGTGGCTTAAAAACTTCATATCTCTATCACTAACAATGTTGATTGGAAGACCATGAATTCTGACTATCTCCATGAAGAAGAGGCCTGCAATATAGGTGGCATCATTGGTACTCTTGCAAGGTATGAAATGTGCCATTTTTCTAAACCTATCTACTACTACATACACACTATCAAATCCTCTCGGTGTCCTAGGAAAGCCTAACACAAAATCCATGCTCAAACATTCCCAAGGCCTCTGAGGTATGACCATGGGTTGATATAAACTTGCATTACTTGAGGTTCCTTTTTCTCTTTGGCAGATGGTACATTGTTTTACAAATCTTCTCATTTCTGATTTCAACTTGGGCCAATAGTAAAACCTACCAACCTGCTCCAAAGTCTTATCAATGCCAAAATGACCTCCTATACCTCCTTGATGCTTTTCTTGAATAATATTTTGCCTCATATAACATTGAGGTATGCAAAGAAGATAACCTTTGAACAGAAAACCCTCTTGTATCATGTATTTTGAATAATAGACATGTGAGGTACTAGAAAAAAATAGAATAAACATTATATATCTCTGCAAAATCCTTATCATCCTTGTAGAGGTCTTTCAACTCACTCAAACGCACACTTTGCAATTGAATCTCCTGCATGGTCATGATTCTCCTACTTAGTCCATCAGAAACTTTTTGGGTTGTCCCTTTCTTGTGTTTAATAGTGAATGTATAATGTTGTAGGTACTCAACCCACTTTAGGTGTCTTTGGTTCAACTTCTCTTGCCCATTGAGAAAACTAAGGGCATGGTTGTCAGTGAAGACTACAAATTCTTTGGGTAGCAGGTAGTGACGCTATTTTTTCAATGCTTGAACCATTGCATACAACTCCAAGTCATATGTGGAGTACCTTTGCTTAGCTTCATTTAACTTTTCCCAAGAAGAAAGCTATAGGATGTCCCTCTTGGCTTAAAACTACCCCTATTGCCCTTTGGCTTGAATCACATTGTACTGTAAACAACTGATTGAAATCAAGCAATCTAAGGGTTGGAAGCTCTTCTATCTTTGTGTTCAACCTTTCAAACCCCTTATTGGATTCCTTTGTCTACTTAAAGTGACATTTAATCCCTCCTTTAATGGTATTGAGAATGGGAGCACAAACATGGCCAAAGTTTCTCAAAAATTTCCTATAAAAGGATGTCACTCCATGAAAGCTTCTAACTTCACTTATGCCCTTAGGGATAGGCCAATTAAGTATTGCTTCTACCTTGCTTGGATCCATTTTTAAACATCCATGAGAAATAACAAAACCAAGGTAGACAAGCTCTGTTTTCAAAAAATCACATTTTTCAAGGTTAATCTTGAGTTGAGCCTCCTTCAACTTCTTCAAAACCATCTCCAAATGCTTGAGGTGTTCCTCCTTGAACATGTTGTAGATCAAAATGTCATCAAGATATACACTTACAAATCTACCAATAAACTCAACTAAGACTTCATTCATGAGTCTTTGGAAGGTACTAGGTGCATTGGTGAGGCCAAATGGCATCACCAACCACTCATATAGGCTTGCATTGGTTCTAAAGGTTGTCTTCCATTCATCTCCAAGTTTGATTCTGATCTGATGATAACCAGGTTTTAAGTCCATCTTTGTGAAGTAGCTTGCACCTCCTAGATTGTCTAATAGGTCTTCAGGCATGGGAAACTGGTACCTTATAGTAATCTTGTTGATTGCTCTGGAGTCCGTGCACATTCTCCATTTGCCTCCCTTCTTAGGCACTAACATAGTAGGAACATCACATGGACTCAAACTCTTCTTGATAAACCCTTTGTCTAAGAGTTCTTGCACTTGTTTGGCGATCTCTTCATTTTGACTAGGTGTCATTTTGTAGGTAGATTTGTTTAGTAGATTGGCCCCTGGTATTAAGTCTATTTGATGATTTACATCTCTCATTGGAGGCAAAGAATCAGGTAAGTCATCCCCTATCACTTCTACATATTGTTTGAGTAGACCTTGCACCTCTTGAGGCACTTCACTCATTGGATATGCCTTAGCTTCTTCTCTAAGTTTCAACACTATAGCATGGCCTTGATGTCCTTCTTGTTTCAACACTTTGAGAAACTCTTTTCCACTCATTAGCATCACACTTGAGCCTATTTGTTTTTATTCCTTTGGTTCAAGTAGTGGATCCATTTGATACTTCTTCTCATTCTTGGTGATAAAATAGTTGTTCTTCTCCCCATCATGAGTAGCTTTCACATCATATTACCATGGACGTCCCAACAGAAAATAACAAGCATCCATAGGCAATATGTCACATAATAATTTTTCCTTGTACTCACCAATTTCAAAATCCACCCATGTGTGTTCATCAACCAATACATGTTGAGCCATGATACCTTATAGGGAGTGAGGTGAGGCAATCTTTTCAGTTTGAGTTTGTCCACCATTTCAACTAAGACAATATTCTCAGTGGAACCAAAATCTACAATCACTTTAAAAATTTTCCCATGTGACCTACAAGTGGTTCTAAACAAGCTTTTCCTTTGTGGTGGCTCTTGAGCTTGGGGTATCTTGAGCATTGTTCTTCTCATCATCAAGTTTTCTCCATCTATCACTAGCCCTGCCTTGCTAATTGAAGTAGTTACACTATGAGTGTCCTCCTCTTGCAACAATTGAATTCTTCTTTCCCCCATGTATGAGCTTGTGGAGCTTGAGGCTTTCCTCAGGCACTTACTCATGGTATGCCCAACTTGATTGCAATGATAACACCTACCAGTGAAAATGGTATTTCCTCTTCCTGAGTTTCCAAACCTACCCCTAAAATTGCTCCTTCCTCTATAGGATCCTCTAAATGCTACTCTCTAAGAGTCTCCACTTCCTTTTTGGCCTTTCTACTCTTCACTTCTTTGTGATTGCTTCCCTCTACCAAAGTTTCCTCTACCTCTAAAATTATTACCTCCCCTATGTTTCTGATTTTGTTCACTCCTTTTGATCTTCTCTTCTTCCCTTAGGGCCAACTGAAAACACTTATGGACAGTGTTTGGTGTGAGGATACTTATCTCATCTTGTATATTATGTCTAAGGTCATTCATGTACCTGACCGACTTCTCCACCTCACTCTCATGCTTCCTAGCCTGCAAACTGAGCTTATGGAACTCTTCAGTGTATGCATTGACATCTAACTCCCTTTGTTTTAGATTTTGCAGTCTCTTATGAATTTGAACCTCATAATCTCCTGGAAGCTAGGAATTGTGCCTTAAGTCTGATCTTCATATGCTCCCATGAAGTTATCTTCTTTTTGTCTTCTTGTATCCTTTCTTCTTGCATCATATTCCACCAAACTAATGTTGATCCTCTCATTCTTGATTAGGTCACATTGACTCTTTTCTCTTTTGCTACCTCTTTGTAATCAAAGTGATTATTAAGAGCTTCTATCCAATCTAGCAACTCTTATCCATTGAGGTTTCCTCCATATGTGGGTAATCCATCCAAGTTGTCTTTAGATATGGATTTGACTGCATCTAATTATAACTTTTGGTCTTGGGGAATAGCTACTGTTGTTGGTTCCTCTCCATCTTCCACTTCTTCATCACTCTCATCACCCCATTTTGTTTTAACCTTCCCCTTATCCTTCTTTACCTCTCTGGTTCCTCTACTTCCTTCTACATCCTTCAATCCTTCTATCATCTTTGCCACCATCTGTCGGATGGCTTCTGGAGTCATTGCCTTTGGAGGCATTGAACTTGCTTCTGATTCTTCACAATCTGGCATACACCAAATCTTTCAAAGAATGGCCCTGATACCACTTTGATGCAGAGAGTCTTGAAGCCTTGTTTGATACACCTTCTTGAGTGACTTGTTCTACTCAACCCTACAACTACTCAAGTCCTTCCTATGGCACTTGGAAGGGGTTATGATAATGAGATCTCCAAGGTCTAAACCTTCTTGACTTGCCTCCTAGGTATAGCCAATGGTTTATGCGCAATCAACTCCTCCACTTGAGGTTGCCACCTCAGTTACTCACACACTCTTCTCCTGGGCTCCAACCACTCCTACAAGGATCTTAACATGCAATCTCTTCCTATGGTTTCCCAATGCATCAACAAGGTGTCTTCAATGTGTTTTGAAGTTTAAGACTCACCAAATCCATCTCCTTGGCTTCTTAACCCTTCTAGGTCTCTACCGGCACCTAATTAGGCCTAATTGCATTAACCCTCCCTAGGCGGTTTTAGGGGATTAATTTGAAAAAGTCCCAAACAATCATAGAAATAAATCATGGATTTTAGTACCCTTTTGTAAGTTACATACAATACTAGAAAAGTGCATTTGGGTTATCCGTACAAGTGGGGTTTCCAATGCTGCACTAATTTGAAGGGTTTTAGGCCTAGTCGATGAATTAACAAGATGGGTCTAGAACTCTTCACAAGTAAAATATCCTGATCCAAAAACCTTGGTAACCTTCAAGGGGAATTAGGGGGATTTCCATTAATATGCCACTTGGACCTGCACTAATCTTCATGTGCTCACAAATCGCACTTTTCTTGTTGTCCTAACTCACCTACTCCCAGCGGTGAGCCTAGGGATTCATTGTTTCTCCTCCTCCTGGACCTGCAACATCACACACCATATTCCTAAGCTATGTATAGACCCTAACCTAGTATTATTATTTATTTCAATACATGCCATCAAAGAATGCCTAGGTTAGAACCATTTCTTGCTCTTAAACCCTACTTGCAAGGGTTTTGCTCCTAGTTGCAAAGAATGAAAGAAATCCCTACAACCTAGAACAATAAAACCTTAAAATAAAACTTAATGAAAGAAAATAAAATGAACATACAAATATGGAAATTATTTTACACCATCTAGTTCGTACTGGACCGTACAATCAAGGAAAAACAAAACAAAAACTATCAAAAACCGGTGGAAACAAGGTTGCTTCACAAACCAAAAACTTTCTCTTACATTTCCAATCCTCCAACCCGTATAATGAAGTAAAATTTATCTTATATAAAATTGTTTCATTTGGTTCAATCAAATTCCTAACGCCTATAACCGAAAATGCAACTTTTGCAAGAAATTGCAAAATGTTACTCAGCAACTTTTGATAACTTTTGCTCTAGGATGCAATTTTGCATTCTAATTCATTCTAAGGCTCTTAAAGGTCCTCAAACACCCTATAAGTCCTAAAAACAACTCAATTGACCCCCAATACATGAATACATTCATCTGGAGTATTTTTCTTGTGAACTACCTAAGCATCTCACCTCTTAGGCTAACCGCATCCTGAGCATAATTGACTCAAACCAAAATTTGGAAAACTCAGCCATGGCTCTACTGAGTTCTTAATGGTTGGTCCATTATTACATCATAAATTAACACACAAACTTAAAATAAATCAAATCTTTCATTCTTGGAGTGTTAGGTGCCCTGCACCACCCCCCTTCTCCCTCCCTACTTCTCTCTTCCTCCATACCCCATCCCTCACCCTTCCTCCATACCTCTCTCTCTCTCTCTCTCTCTCTCTCTCTCTCTCTCTCTCTCTCTCTCTCTCTCTCTCTCTCTCTCTCTTTTTCTTCACATTTTCTTTACTACAAATAGCATGTACGAGGTACTGAGCCTATTAGTTCACTGCCCTGCCATAACATTTTTAAGGCGTAGGAGTGCACACATGATAATTATGGGTTCTAAGCACGTACAGGGTGAAAAACAAAATATTGTTGGGCTTGCCAACATTTTAGGGACTAACAGCATGCACACATTTATTAATATACCGCGTACAGGGTACTTAGACATGGTTTTATTTTCCCAAGAGCCTCAATGGCCTCAAAAGAAGTTTTTGAGGTCGTTAAAGGCCCCACTACAACTGTGTCTGCACTTCTATCACTGTTTTATACATAGAAGTTTAAGTGAATTTTTTGTTTTTGCATGATTTCAAATGATTGAATTGTTGTTCTTATTAGTTTTGTCAATATTATTATGATTGTTTAATAGTTTTGATTCAAAAAAATAATGATAAGATGCATACTTATGGTTATTTGTTTGTTTATGAACTTTTATTTACATATATATGTAATATGATTCTATTTAGGACAACCAATATCAACCATGGGAAAGAACAAGCGAGGAACGATGGAACAATGAGAGGCTAAAAAGGAAAGACAAAGGCAGCGTATGAAGAAATTGTGTGACATAAGAACAATGGGAGAAGAAGGTATGTCATCCTCAACATCTCAATTCAATTTAACAAACGAACATAATGCACCTAATGTAATTGAAGAAGAGACATTTGATTTACCGTATGAGCCTAATGCAATTGAAGAAGTACCACATTGAATAATCAATCAAATGATGAACATACACTTTCTCTATTTGATGAATTGAATGTACATAATGCATCGATGTTAACACCTCCTAGAATCATTCGTAGGAAACCAAAGTATCTAATTGATATTGATGAGAATATATTGAAGCCAATGCCCAATAAAATGAATGAATGAACTTGTAGGAGAATGGTTAAAAGAATATGGCAAAACTATTTTGAAAACTTAAATCAAACCGCCAGATGTCAATTAATTGTTCAAATGATTAAAAATTTAAATTTTAGAGAGACAATGAAAATTCTAGGCCTAAGATCATCTAAAAGTAACAGTGAAAGAACTATTGTGAGAAATCTATTTGATGCATATCAAGCTATTGGTTCAAAATCACATACTAAAGATTCTAGTGCTACTCGACGTGTCATTACATCAACCATAATGAGCAAGAAAATAAAAAAAGATCGTTTGATAAGAAAAACAAGTAAGTCATTAAGTTAGTAGAACAACATTAAGTAAAGCATTACAGAGGTGAGAAAAAATAGATTAACAATAATTCTCTTTGTGCATTCTCGGCTAGACTACCACGCAAAGACAAGGTTGTTGTTGATGCACTAAAAACATTAATTGAAAATTTTTGGCATGAAAACACACGAGTTTCTCCCAACCAAAGAGATGTTGTTAGAAGGCGAATCGGGTCTACAAATCGTGAGCCACATGCCAAACACTATTTGGATATGACTCAAACAAAATTTTATGAAAGATTCCTTCAAAAGTTTCCTCAAATAAGAATTTCTCAAAGATTTTTTGAAATGACAAAACCTTTTTATATTAATATTAATCATGTACGCACCACGTGTTCTTGTAGGATGCATATTGAATTTTCCATGCACTATGATATTTTTTGTCATATTTGTTCTACTTTGCACACTAACAATATTTTGCAGGAATGCAATATACAAGCACCTCCTAATTCAGTAAGAGAATTAATTTCAAGTGTGCTATGCAATAGACATGATGGTTGCATTTATTATAAGATGCCTTGTTTGGAAGGTTCTTGTGCTATATGTGGTGGTTTGCAACATTTACCAAGATGTGTACATTTGGAGAGCATACATGAAATTGGTAGGAAACTAATTTCTTTTGGAAAATACAAGACAGTCACATATGGAGTTAAAGATGGAAAAGACTTGAAAAGATGTGAGCTAGTGAAAAATGATATATGTGTAGCTGAATTTATGAAAATTTTCAAAAGAAACTAGTTTATGAGTACATAATGCATACATATAGAGCTCGATGGTTATATGAGCAATTGAAGTTATGTAAGGACATATTTCCTCTTGGCACCATTGTCTCTACTGTTGATTTTGCTCAAAATTATACACTACAACCTCAAAATGAAGTGCAATCTATGTATTATCATTCTACACAATTTTCTATTTTTTTACACGGGTTAGTGCAGGATCAAGGGGGGCCAAAAAGTGGCGATGTGAAAAAAATAGCCTTCCTCACTCGCCTAAAAACGCGAAAATCCGTGTTGACTTTTTGCTTGGCCTGGGTGTCAGTACACCTTGGCCTGGTAATTACCTATGCAAATCGGATATCGGATAAAATCGGATATCTGATTTTTATTTGTAATTTTAATTTAAAAAATATATTATATGTTACGTATTATATGGTACATATTATATTATATATAGTATAATATATTATATTGTATAATATTAAATTATATTATATACTATATAATATTGTATTATATTATATATTATAATATTATATTATATTATATTATATTATATTATATTATATTATAATATAATATAATATTATATTATATTATATTATAATATAATATTATATTATATTATATTATATTATATTATATTATATTATATTATATTATAATATAATATAATATTATATTATATTATATTATAATATAATATTATATTATATTATATTATAATATAATATTATATTATATTATATTATATTATATTATATTATATTATATTATATTATATTATATTATATTATATTATAATATTATATTATATTATATTATATTATAATATAATATAATATAACATAATATTATATTATATAATATAATATATAATATTGTATTATATTATATATAATACAATATTGTATTATATTATATATAATATAATATAATATTATATATAATATAATATAATATTATATATAATATAATATTGTATTATATTATATATAATATTGTATTATATTATATATAATATTGTATTATATTATATATAATATTGTATTATATTATATATAATATAATACAATATTATATTATATATAATATAATATAATACAATATTATATAATATAATATAATATAATATAATATAATATTATATTATATTATATTATATTATATTATAATATAATATATATAATATAATACAATACGTATTATATAATATAATAATATATTATATAATATATTATTATATTATATATGTTATTTAAAAATAATTTAAGTGTTGAAATCGGATATCCGATTTTCTGAGACCTTTATATTTAGACAGTGACAGTCCCGTGAGTCATTTTTTACTCATGGGTCGCACGAATTTGTCAAAATCCGATATCCACCCCATCCGATATCCGGTTTTTTGACAAAAAATTGCTAAAAAATAGATTTAGAGGTAAGAATTTTGTCGTTTTGAATCATTTTCATTCATTTTTTGTATTTTTTGTGAATGTTTATTTGATTTTTCATTGAAAATATGGTTTTTTTTCATGAAAACTAGGTTTTTTTAAAATCAAATACCTAATTGTTTAAATTTGTTAACTAAATTTAATTGTTTACATTCAATTAGGTTAAAAATGGGAGATAACAATGAAAACACTAACCAACCACAACTGCAACAACCAAACCCTCATTTGCCAAACCCCCCCTCAATTCAAGATTTGATTGCACAAAATTTGAATGAATTGAGGGGGATTGCAGAAGTATATAGTAGGATCCCTCATCTAAACCCATTGTTTGATCCTCTCATGTCGATCGTAAAAAGTATGGAAACCATGATTGAGGAGCACGATGCCGCCCTTTTGTGGTGAGATTCTATGAAGGAAAAATATGCAGATGGCTTGTCATATAAGGCTATCAAGGATCTTGAGATATCCAAAGCCGAAATCGCCTCATTGTTTGTCAATCCCCGTACTGGTCAGCCTGTAGATCCCAAAAAAATAAAACTTTCTATCAAATGGTGCACAAATGATGGGATTGTGAAAAACTTTTGGGATCGTTGGTGGATGGCTTTCGACAAACCACCCAACAACAATCTTGATATCCCCTTCTATTTCATAAAAAAATTGTATGCTGAGTTTGTTTTACAGAAACATGTGAACTACTTTGACATCCAACCTTTCCAGGGTGTAGGTTTAGGTATGCCCCAAAATAGACCTGGGGCAGTCAGAGTAGTCCAGGGCCCATATTTCCCCCCTCCTCTTGTTGATCCCCCACCTGCAGTTCAGCATCTTGATATCATTTGTGAGGCGGCTTCACGGACCATATCGGCTATTCACTCTTTGAGTAGCCTTTTGGTTTCTCAAGCTGCGTCAGTAGCTCAGCCTACTTTTGATGGTAGCAGTGCATCGGGTGGTGCTGACATGTCATCCTCAGCTCCACGCATATGTGTGCCCCATAGTTGTGTCATGTGTGGGCACGTATGCTTGGGTCCAGTTGGACAGCCCATTGATCCTGCTATGGACAGTGCAGATTACGAGGTGCATGAGATGCATGATGCACCAGAGGTTATTACACAGACTGGAGGATACCCTAGGGAGTCCTCACATGCTAGAGGCGAGGAGGCACCGTCATCATACATTGATGATGTATTGGTAAGATTTGTGTTTTCACAGTTCATGTTATATTTTAATTAAATATTTATAAATTAGATAATATTAAGTACTAATTTTTATTTACATGGTCTATTTAACAGTTGATGACCGAGGATGAGTTGAGACAGATTCAGGAGGGCACCTTGTCGGCCATTTCATTTGGCCTTGATAGCTTGACGGTACATATATTATTGCACCTAGTTGTTTGTATTTTATTGTACATACATGCTCATCATTTATATTTGTATTAATTAGATTATGTAGTAACTTGCATGTATATCTTATTTTACTCTTGTAGGGCACAAGCAGCACAAGTGTGGTGCAGTGTGATCTAGGATCTGGTAGTGCAATTGGAGACAAGGGAAAGGTAATTGAATGCAAATATGATTGAATGAATAGTTTAAATAACTTATAGTGATTATACATGTCTAGACATAGATTGATAGTTTCATATACTTGTTGTGTGTATATAAAGAGAATCCTTGGCTTCACATCCTTGATGACTACACCCAGTATACCTGAAGAAGAAGAAGAAGAGATGCCTCGAGTAGATGTGTGTTTATTTTATTTTTTGATTAGTAGATATAATTTGTTATTATCAGTGACAATTATATGCTAACTTGTATCAATGTCATGTTTCTAAACATATGTAGGTTGTTTATGAAAATATTCAAAACATACCTCCTCTACCGAAGACATACATCAAGAGTCCTGCAAAGCTAAAGAGAAAACGTGGAGATGAGGTAAACATGAATAGTTCAATTAAATAGTTCATTTTTATGTTAACTTTTCGAATGTGAATTATATAATATAACTAATATTAATCGTGGTTTGTTTTTCTTGTGCAGGATCCTTCAGAGCTGAGCAGTGCGGTGAAGAGGATCTATTTTGATGATCCATCAGTAGCTTAGGATGTTATAGATAGTTTTGGGATGCTTACATGTCTAGTTGGCATGTATATTTTGTATATGGACATACATTCACGTATTTAGACATACATTTTGTTTCAGTTGGTGTTTATGCCATATTTGTGTATGGACATACATTTGTAATCATTCGACATTTTTATATATACAGAAGTTGATATTCAATCATATAAATTGTTGCTCATCTGTGTGTGGTGTTATCATGGAAAGCTTTAATCTTCATTCCAATAATTAACAATGGTTAATAATGGCTATTTAATGAACAATACAATTCATTTCATTTCATCGTAAGTGTTGTTTTTATAATGAACAATATAATTCATTTAATGAACAATATAATTCATTTAATGAACAATACAATACAATTTATTTAATGAACAATACAATTCATTTAATCAACAATACAATAAAATTCATTCAATGAACAATACAATTCATAAACAATACAATTCATTTAATGAACAATACCCTACGCATGCTCCTATTTTGCCCCCCCACTCGATCGAACGCTCGGGGTCATACCCTACCGGCGTCATCCCTTGAGCGCCCTAAGTGCTCAAAATTGTCAAACTTTGATGGGCCCTAACTCAGAATCTGTGGCACCTGTGAACAATCCGTTTGAACCTACGGGGCCATGAGAGGGGTCCCTACAAAAGCCTATCTCAGTTTTTCAAGTTTCCCTATGGTTTTATTAGGGCAGCAATTTTTCGGTTGGCAAAAAATCGTCAGTCTCACTCAATGGAATGTTGTCGCGTGGCCAATTTCTTGTTCAGCTCATCGCCATGATGAATCATCGGCTCCGACATGTCCAGTTAGGCATAATTACCCTACGCATGCTCCTGTTTTTCCCCCCCACTCGATCGAACGCTTGGGGTCATACCCTACCGGCGTCGTCCCTTGAGCGCCCTAAGTGCTCAAAATTGTCAAACTTTGATGGACCCTAACTCGAAATCTGTGGCACCTGTGAATGATCCGTTTGAACCTACGAGGCCACGAGAGGGGTCCCTACAAAATCCTATCTCAGTATTTCAAGTTTCCCTACGGTTTTATTAGGGCAGCAATTTTTCGGTTGGCAAAAAAATCGTCAGTCTCACTCAATGGAATGTTGTCGCCTGGTCGATTTCTCGTTTAGCTCGTCGCGATGATGAACCTTCGGCTCCGACATGTCCAGTTAGGCATTATTACCCTACGCATGCTCCTGCTTTGCCCCCCCACTCGATCGAACGCTCGGGGTCATACCCTACTAGCGTCGTCCCTTGAGGGCCCTAAGTGCTCAAAATTGTCAAACTTTGACGGGCCCTAACTCGGAATCTGTGGCACCTGCGAACGATCCGTTTGAACCTATGGGGCCATGAGAGGGGTCCCTACAAAAGCCCATCTCGATATTTCAATTTGCCCTACAGTTTTATTAGGGAAGCAATTTTTCGGTTGGCGAACAAATCGTCAGTCTCACTCAATGGAATGTTGTCGCCTAGTTGATTTCTCGTTCAGCTCGTCGGGATGATGAACCGTCAACTCTGACATGTCCAGTTAGGCATAATTACCCTACGCATGCTCCTACTTTGCCCCCCCACTCGATCAAACGCTTGGGGTCATACCCTACCGGCGTTGTCCCTTGAGCGCCCTAAGTGCTCAAAATTGTCAAACTTTGACGGGCCCTAACTCAGAATCTGTGGCACCTGTGAACGATCCATTTGAACCTACGGGGCCACGAGAGGGGTCCCTACAAAAGCCTATCTCGGTATTTCAAGTTGCCCTATGGTTTTATTAGGGCAGCAATTTTTTGGTTGGCGAAAAAATCGTCAGTCTCACTCAATGGAATGTTGTTGTCTGGTCGATTTCTCGTTCAGCTCGTTGTGATGACGAACCGTCGGCTCCAACATGTCCAGTTAGGCATTATTACCCTACGCATGCTCCTGCTTTGCCCCCCCCCCCCCACTCGATCCGACACTCGGGGTCATACCCTACGCATGTGACATCCATGAAGGGATATGAAGGGATATTTTGTAAACAATCAGAAACCTTTAATGATAATCAAGTTGAAGCCTTGAGATTTATGCAATATGGTTCAAGTCCAAAACTGTACCCTGAGAGCATTTTGATTTTACTTATGTCTTGTGTATTATAATAAAGACCAATTTGCCAATGTGACATCTTCATATGAGAGAAAAGCTTCATTTTATCTCAATACAGTTGTACCTGTTTCATTATTAGAAAAAATAAATATACAAAGATCTGTTATTAGTATCCTCTAGATTATGGATTTGAATTGATGTTCTCAATTAGTTATTATCTGTTCAGCTTTTCTTCATAAGGCACAACCATCTGGTGGTTATCATATGAGGACGACCATCCATGACTTTCAAAGTAATTGATATTTATTCCTACACCTCACACTCACAAGATTAATAATAAAATGACATTTATGATTCATCAAATGCTGACAAAGTCTAATCAAAGTTCAACTTCAAGATGTATACAACATATCATATTCAACTTCAAGATGCATACAACTTACCATATTCAAGCTCATGCCAACCACCACTTGGATATTGTTATATGTCGATTAAAGTACAATATATGTAATAAAACCATATAGTCTTACAAAAAAGCCATCATAGACCATCTATGTCAATTAAAGTACAATTCATTTGGAACAAGGGCACACTCACAATCTGAAGTTGCAAAGCCTTGTGGGAAGCATCAAATTAGAAATTTATTAATCTGACTCATACTACTGTCAAAAGCATCAAAGATGCTACTGCTAGAGAACACCATGCTCCATTGTGGAGAGAATATTAGGTGCATCTGATGTCAGCATCTGAAAATGAAACAATGTTATTCAATTGCCAAAATCTAACTGACTTTATTTTATAAACCATTACTGAATAAAAATAGACAAGTTTACCTGAGTGAAAGTTCGATGACCACTTTGACTAGTAGGTGTTGATGTTGAAGGCCCAACATTAACCTATCTACCTTACTATCAATGTCAAATGTTTGATTCAATAGATCATCTGTCATGACAATTTGATCCACTGCAGATGTGTCCTAGCCACATGCATTTGAATCATCTTCATGATAACAAATACAACAAGACCCACAATTTAATCTCATTAATGCACAAAGGAATATGTACCATCACCAAGAGAGGGTCTCGTCAACAACGAATGATCTAGCATGAACCTGTATTTTTAAGAATTGTTAGTCTACACATAAAATGCATGGATGAACATAACGGATTTATGATAATCACTTCAACTAAAATGCATGATAATAAATGAAAAGGTGGGATCATATACCATAAAAATACAACCCTTCGAATTATATCAACAGTACCCACTATGTTGACGCAAAAATCATAATGTGATACTGTTGTATATCATCAAAAAATACCTTCATGAGCATAAAGGTTATGCGATAATTATATCATAAAAAATTATCAAATAGTGTTCTCTAATAGCAAAATTTGTAAAGCTCATCAAATGCATGATAATAAGTCATGTTGCAAAAATACGTCCCTTCCAATTATATCGAGTGTACTCACTATGTGCATGCAAAAACCGTGTTGCCAAAAAAAAACGTTCATCAATAGACCTGCATTTTGAACACATCCTTAATATACACATAACAAACTTGAACATTAAGGTTTAATGATCATTGTTTGAAATGAAATGCATGATAAAAAAATAAGGCACCATTAAAGACATACTACTCAAGTGTGCCTGAAGGGTCATCTCTTTGTTTAAGAGTATCCAGTATTGCTTCATGATCAGCAGTAGTCATTGTCCATAGCTCTTTGGTCTTCGGTTTTTCTTGATGCTTCAACAACTTGACATGTGTAGCTATAATAAGGTGTGAATACATTATAATGGTTTTGTGTCTCTCATAGTCTTCAAATGCAGGTATGCCATTCTTTCTAATCATGTATGTTCGCAACCAAGTTCCCACAACAACAACTGAACCTGTAGGATATGTGAACCCATCATCATCTTTCACTGGTTGTGTTAGCTTTTGTTTTCCATGTACACATCGTGCCAACCAATATTTTGATCTCTCTTCATTCCCTTGCGGTGCAACAACTGCAAAAACATGTCCTGGTTGTACAAGATCTGATAGACAATCATACTCAAGTGAACTTTCCATGTCATCGTTTGACAAGGATATTGTTTGAGATAAAGGAGTTAGATAGTGGGGAACCCATGTATCAACCCACTCACTTGACTCGCACTGATCCCAATCACACCGAAGACAACTCTGACAAAAACAAGCCAACGCTCGTGTCCAAATGGTCCCTGTACTTGCATCTGAGCTGAGAAATGAATGCATCTTTGAAGAATCTTTAATTGTTTGACAATCCAATCTATCTCCCACTGTTCCCTCCTCAACCAACCAAAAGAATCTGCTCACTGTTGAATCAAGAGTACCTCCATGTGACAACGTTGAACTACACCAATCAATAATAGAACATGCATCGAAGAAATTTGCACCTAAAATCCTCAATTGCTCCTTAACTAGAGCTCTCTTCAAACATGCACCTGCTCCATCATGCTCTCCCTTCCCATGCCCCGCCTCAAAAAAACACCAAATATGAGGTATACGCCTCTCCACATGCATTCTACTCAACCAATAAAACATACACGCATTCTTGAATTGACCCGTACAGTTATCTGACCATATTATATGTCGGTCAATTGCAATATCTTTCTCATGCAATAACTCAAAAAAATTCTCAAAAGAATGTTGCACATACTCGAAGGAGTGTGATCTATCATCGCTCATATAAAAATGATACTCCCTAATTATCTTCCTATCCTCTTCTGTACTA